>NW_010199622.1:0-25844 GCF_000695765.1 Mesitornis unicolor
CAGCCGGGCAAGGCCGGGGCCGCGCCACCCAGAGAGAGCGAGGCGTGCCTGCACCCCCCTTAAATACATGAATTCGCAGGGGTGCTGATTGGCTTGGCCCTGGTCAGAGGTGGGTCTGACAAAGGAAAAGGGAGAGCTTTTCAGGTAGCTTCTTAAAGGGCCATCTCCATAGCCCTTCCTGTTACCAAAGACACAACCAAAAACCCCTCACAGAAAAAACAATACAAAACTACAAATGAAATTAAGTGGTAATCATGACTACAGTATGGCTATTTAGTTGGAGGCCTGTTTGAGAAAGAATAGCACAATCTAATTAACATAAATTGGATTCTTTGTTTTTACTAAATTCTTATATTTCACCACCTATGCACACATTTTTGTTGCTTGTTATCCATGTGTACACATCTATTTGTACAACATTTTTTAAGTCTGTTCAGAGATGACAAAACTGAAGAAGAATGACTGCCTCCCTAACACATTTGGAAAAATACTGAAATTAAAAAAAATATTTTGGAAAAATAGTTTTGTTGGAGGATGCAGCTCTGTCTACTACTAAAGTATCTGGTGGGAGAGTGTTCTTAATTTTTCTATCAGAAAGTTTTTTTGTTCTGTTAAAGGCAGACATTAAGCTGTAATAATTTTGAAATTACCATATTATTGCATTCAATTAAATAGTAAGAAAATTGATAGTATTTAAAAAATAAAATGTTACTGTGTAATTGAAATGTTTATTTGACAGTTCTAATTCAAGAAATCTTTTTCTTTCATGGGAAATTTTTAATTTATATTTTATGTCACATTTCAAAGTAAATTTTCAAATAGTAAGGCAGAAGTTAGATTCTGAATATAAAGGAAACATGTAGTTACAGCTTAATAAAATAAACAACTTGTAGCAGCAAAATCCAGACTATTACTGCTTCATAACTATCTGAAACTTTCTGCCTAAAACATATATCTTGGTCTTCAGTACAACTGACACCACATGATCTTCAGCCTCCTTGATCGTTTAAAAATCCAGATGCATGCCCTGTTTGCAAGTTTATAGTGGCTTAGTCATTAACAGAAACTGAGAAAGTGTATTTCTAAAACAGAAACTTGAAAAGGTGTTTTTTGCATGCAAAATTCTGTATTTTGAATGTACAGACATCCTCTAGTTCTCACAGCTTTGCATCTTTATTAGAAGGGCTCCACAGAGTATAAAAATATAATCTAGCAATCTCTGTTGGCTTTCACTAAGTATGTATTCAACTTGTGTGTCACTGGGACTAGCATTCAAAGACATACTATGTGTTCATCCAAGATCGTATGTTTTTTTCTAATACATGCTTGTTTTATCTTAATGTATTTGTCTTTATTTAAAAGGTTATTTGTTCTCTTGTATTTAAACATTTACATTGTCATTGGAGTTTGGCTGGCAGAGAAACTGGGATTATGTACTTGGTGCCATTTGTCAAAATACTGATGTAGTATGAAAAATCTGCTTATGCCTGTCAGACTTCTTTCACAAACCTTGTGGTCTGTGACTTTTTAAACAAAGCTGAAAGACCAGAAAATATTGAAATAAGTTTGAAGAAAACTTGCTTTTGTTTAGAAATGTTATTATAGCTGCTACTTAAAATATATGCAACGTCAAAACAAGAACAAAAGAAACCAGATACAAATACTTACAAATATATATACAGACATAGCTGTGCATGTGTATGTTTGTTTGTGTATACGTCTGTGCAACATGTACACATATAATGCTGAGAACAAGAAGACATTAAGTCTGTTGATCTACTTTTTTTAATACTCCATTGAAGTCCTAAAGCTTGATTATTGTGCATCGGGTATTCCTCAGCAATTATTCACAAGATGTCACAAGATCAACTCTAAAGTCCAGATGGTGAAAGGCAGCACATGTATGTCTACTCTTGAAAAAAATAAAAATCAGTCATTCTCCTTGCAGGTAAATCATCAGTCCACAGGTATTTTATTTGTAAAATAACTGTGGATGGCCAGTAGCTACTTAAGTTTTCCTGGACATGAACATTTTTTACCAGATTTTAAAGGTGTCCAAACATTTCCAGCTTTGGTGCCATAACTTGTAAATTGATGTATTTTCTTGTCAAGTGATGGTAGCAACATGGTGGGGAAAAAAACCAGAATTTCTTAGCTCAGGATTCTGAAGTGTCACTTGTAATCAAAACTAACTCAGCAAGAAACACTGAAACCTTCTCTCCAGCTAATCTGCAGTAAAGATTAACTACTACATTTCCTTATCAGCAAGTATTACCTTTCATTCTCCTTTTAGGGCATGAAAGCAGCAGCAATTTGGATAAATAAAGTAAAATGGTTGTTCAGAATTTCCTAATGTCAAAAATATCTTCTGTTGGTTTCCTTTAAAAACAGAAAGTAAAAATCTTTGACAAATAAATCTACAGCTAGCCATAAGACAGATTAAAGCAAGACTGGATACCATTTGTTTTCACAGGAAGCTCAAGAAAGAGGCTTATTATAGAATTATACAATTGTTATGGTTGGAAAAGACCTTTAAGATCACCAAGTCCAACTGTTAACTAGTCTCTTCCAGTCTTTGATAACCCTTTCAGTGTAAAGGTTTTCCCTAATGTCTAACCTAAACCTCCCCTGGTGAAACTTGAGGCCATTTCCTCTTGTCCTACCAGTTGTAACTTGTGAGAACAGACCCACACCCACCTCTCCACAACCTCCTTTCAGGCAGTTGTAGGGAGCTATAAGGTACCCCCTTGGCCTCCTTTTTTTCAGGCTAAACAACCCCAAGTTCCTCAGCCACTCCTCATAAAACTTATTCTCAAGACCTTTCATCAGCTTCATTGCACTTCTTTGGACCCTCTTCACCACCTCAATGTCTTTCTTATACTGTGGTGCTCAAAACTGAACCCAGTACTCAAGGTGCGGCCTCACCAGTGCTGAGTACAGCAGTACAATCACTTCTCTAGACCTGCTGGCTTTACTATTCCAGGATGCCATTGGTCTTCTTGGCCACCTGGAGACATTGCTGGCTCATGTTCAGCCGGCTGTTGATAAACACCCCCAGGTGCCTTTCTGCCAGGCAGCTTTCCAGCCACTTTTCCCCAAGCCTGTAGCATTGCATAGGGTTGTTGTGACCCAAGTGCAGGACTTGGTGCTTATTATAATGCTAAGGAAATAAATTTGCAGACATGTTGGAAGATCCTTCATAATGAGTAGAATTTCAAAGAAAAAATGTGAGAATTTGAACACTTCTGGATGTTCACACTGGGGCAAGGATTGTATTTTAGTTCAAGCCTGTTGAATTCTGCAGGAATCTTTAATCATGAGCATAACCACCAAAGTACTAGCTCTCTAATACGGAAATTCCACAGACTACAATGTGGCACTTGTTCATCTGCTGGTTTCTGTATATTAATTCAGTTGCAAAGAGAACACAACGTTCATCACCATCTCTTTAGCTTGGAGAAGAGGAGACTGAGGGGTGACCTCATTAATGTTTATAAATTCATAAAGGGCGAGCGTCAGGAGGAAGGAGCCAGGTTCTTCTCTCTGATGTCCAATGACAGGACAAGGGGCAATGGGTGCAAGCTGGAACATAGGAGGTTCCATGTGAACATGAGGAAAAACTTTTTTACTGTGAGGGTGACAGAGCACTGGAACAGGCTGCTCAGAGAGGTTGTGGAGTCTCCTTCTCTGGAGACATTCAAAACCAACCTGGATGCGTTCCTGTGTGACATAGTTTAGGTGATCCTGCTCTGGTAGGGGGGTTGGACTGGATGATCTTTCGAGGTCCCTTCCAACTCCTGAGATTCTGTGATTTGAAAAGCAGAAAATGGGAAACAATTTCTGCCTTACATAGGCAAAATTTTGTTAAAGTAACTTTCATGATTTCTACCAGGAGTTATTTTTAGATCTGACTGAAAGATGAGAACTAATACACTTTCCTCAGTTCTACCACTTCAATAAAAATGATGCAGTAGTTTCCTGATAAAGAGTTATGAGTAATTATGCAGTAGTACAGAGTTTATTGGTAAGGTACTTTCCTCCTAGTTTATCTTCAGCAGAATTTGTGCCCTCTGTGGAAGGTCCTATTATACATGGTCAGTTGCATAAAAAGTTGATTGTCACAGTTTATAACATTAAACTGCAACTTCAAGTCCCACAACAGCTGAAATAGGAGTGACAGAAATGTTTACCACACCCTACAGACATTCTAGTGATGTATTCGCTCCATTTGATCTTACACAAAAATTACTAATTTTCAAACAAATTTAGAACATTTATGATAATTTTTTATACAAGTTAATATTTGAGGAGAAAAAAAATTAAAAATAACTGCTTATTTTAGAACACCTAAATAATGGCTTTTTTTAAAGAAAAATAGCAATATATTCGCTTCCACCCAATTCCAAAATTATCTGGTAGTTCTAGATAGAGAACATTATCTTTTTTTCTTCTTCTTCTTCTTTTTTTTTTCCCCCCAGACTGGCTTCACAGAAGTTCCTAAACAAAATCTGCTAAAAAATACTTTTTATTGAATTTTTCCATATGCTTATTCTTTTTATAGCCTAGGGGGCAGTAAGAAAGTAAGACCATGGCCCATTCTTAAGCCAAATAAAAATTGTATAGATTCAAAGTAATTCAATATGAGCAAATTGTTTCTGTTGCTTTCAGTGAAGTTACTCTCCACAGACATTTCTGTAACGGTATCTATGAGTTTATTGTCTCTTCAAGGGATTTATCTTTTCAGCTGACTCCGATTCTTCTAAACAATGAGTTAAGACACTCAGGACTCCTCAGGGGGATAGGATAACATACCCATAGAAGAAAAGTGAAATAATATAAGAATTAAATCTATCTATCATACATTTGAAAAGAAATTAAAGTGTCATTCATTTTTAGCATGAAGTTTCTCTGCTATTCATTAAAACAGAAAACAGGTATGTAGTGATCCTTTATTGAGCTGTGATAAATTTCACTTTTTATGATGAACTTTGCTCTGGAAAAAATTATCAGAAGTAAAATAAACATTCTCACCTGTCCACAGTGCTCACAGGAAGCTGTGCATAATCTAAGTGTGTAGCTTGTTCAACCTTTTGCAGCAGAATTTACTTTTCTGCCTATATGAATTTTGACTCTGGAGTACTTTCCTAGATTTCACTTTTTAGCCTGCAATGACAAATCTCAGCTTTCTGCCTAGCCATAATTTCATGCACACACAATATTAAAAATACAACAATAGCAATAAGAAAAGAAAACAAGCAAACAAACAAACAAAAACCCAAGGCTTGTTTGGATGTTGTGGTTCTTTAAGAGTCCTTGATTGGCACCAGCCCCTAAGTAATGAGGAAATGTCCAACTGAATAACTATAAAATGGACTGAATCAGCTCACAGAGATGCAACACTGGAAGAAGTGCTGACTTTGGTTATTTCACAACTGCTAGACTTGTCATTCTAAACTGGAAGTTAATCAATTCTGAAAGTAATCGTGGAGCACAGTTGGGAAAGAAAAGCTGACTTGAGAAAGAGAAAAGCATGTTCTTAAGTGCTGGAAAAGGGACTCAGCACATTACCGAAATGTGGTTTTTTATTTATTTTAGTAAAGCAAGTGTTCATGTAACATCTGGTACAAAATACTTATTCCTAGTTTACTGATGATCTGATTAGAAAAACACATACTGAAGCTGGTGAGGGTAGTAGCCAACCATAACCCAGATATGAAAAATATAAAGAAAATTTTAAAATTATTTTAAAATAACTTTTAAAAGGTGCACTGAGCAGATGCAAAAATATTGTCATATTTTGAATATCCTAGAACTATGACCTTGGAACTAGAAGTACAAAGGAAGCTTGCCATTTACCATGTAGCATTTTTCTTAGCTCAGATAGAGGCTAAATCCTTCTTCAAAAAGTAAGAGAAACAGCAAAAGGAGCCCAGGAACCATTTGGCCACAAAATTAAAATATTTCTAAGGGCTACAATTCCTGTTATGTCAGATATCTTACAGTATTCCATCTATCTACTTGCGTATGACATCTGCTACTCATTTTCCTCTCTGGAAAATAGAGGTATGTTGCGATAAGCTTAGTGTGCAAAGTTATGCAAGAAGCTCTTGGCAAAGAGAAAAACCCTGAAATCACATCTTCCAGTCAGCTTTATTTGCTAACTTCTGGGTTATTCACTAAAGTGGACTTGGAGGTTTTTGAAACCAGACTGAATAAAGTCCTGAGCAACCTGGTCTGATCTTACTGTTGGACCTGCTTTGAGCAGGAGTTTGGAGTAGATACCTCTAAGGCCCCTTCTTAAATTATTTCCATGTTTTAAACCCAGTGGGCAACTGAGCACCATGTGACCATTTTGTAGGCCTAGGCAAAATAAGAACTGGGATGTTTTTTGCTCACCACTTACGGTCATGGGCAAAAGACAGTCTCATCTTTGGGAGAAAAACTAAGCAACTTAATTTTGTTACCAGTAACTTCAGAATAGAACAGCAAGAGATACAACCAGATCTTAAAGTCAAAACATCTTTCCCTCACCCCTCCCTTCTTCCCAGACTGAGCTTTGTTCCCAGTTTCTTTACCTCCTCCTCCCCTGCCCAGCAGCATAGGGGGATGGGAATGGGGGTTGCAGTCAGTTCATTCCATGCAGTCTCTGTCGCTCCTTCCTCTTCAGAGGTAGGGAGGACTCCTCCCACTCTCCCTCTGTGTCCACGTGGCACCATCCCCACAGGAGAGAAGTCCTCCACAGAAGTCCATTGTGGATCTGCCCACAGCTGCAGTTTCCTCACACATGAACTGCTCCAGCACGCATTGCCCATAAAGTCACAGCCTCTTTAGGAGCAGCCACCTTCTCATGTGGATCTGGCCCACCGCTGAACAGGCTGCAGGCAGGTCTAACTGTACTCTTGCCACAGAGAGAACAGAGGGAACCTCGGCTCCACACACCTCCTCCTCCTCCCTCTCCTTTCTTCCTTCATCGACCTTGGTGTCTGCACAGTTGTTCTTCTCACATCCCTCTCCTTTTCTCCACTGCAGGTCTCTTCTGTTGGTTCTCTCTCTCTTGGGCTGGAGCTGAAGTGAGGCTTGAGTTTAAGTTGGGGCTGGGGCTGGGGCCGATACCGCGCCATCCACACCTGTAGCCACGCTGATCAGGGCCAGGGCAAGATTGAGGGTGAGACATGTGCTGAGCCCTTCTTAAATACATACATTCACAGGGCCACTGATTGGCTTGACCCTGGTCAGAGTTAAGTCTGACATTTTAGAGCTGGGGGAGCTTCTAGTAGCTTCTTACAGGGCTATTTCCATAGCCCTTCCCCACTACCACAAAAACCCCAAAACTCCTCACAGAAAACCCAGTACAATGATTCTCTGAATTACCTGTAACCATCTCTCCAAAATCAAGCATGGAGTCTAGCAGACAAAATGTAAATGCATCTTAACTTTTAAGGCAAAGTTTTCTACTTCCTATCGTAGAAGGTGCCATCCAGAAACATGTCTCTGGTTCAAAGTAATCACTTGAGAAGGCAATGGTTACATGTCTAAAAGTTCACAGAGTTCAGATGTAGTGTCTTCAAAGTATCACTCCTTTCTGACAAGCATAAGGTTGTCTCTTCAAAAAGTTCCTTTCATTTTAATGGGGTTATTTAGTGAACTATATGTTCAAGTGAACCAAAAATCAGTGATTGCAACCTCTGCCACCATATGTCTAAGAAGTCCAGTTATAGACTGTAATGAAAAGTCAGAGAGACAAGACTACTTGTATGTGTAAACACACAACAGCAGTGTCCACAACTACTTTCAGTGATGCTTCTCAAAAATATAGAGTTCCAAAATCTAGTGCGTAATGCCTCTCATCAAAAGCCAGAGAGCAGTACCGTCTCTACCTTTTCTCTTGTCAAGCCCTATCATGAATGTTGCATTGATTTTAATGGAGCTGCAGAGGTGTAAAGGAGTGTGACTGAGCCCATCAGAAGACATTACCGTATGCCACACACAAGCAGAGTCTCAGCAGAGAAATGCAGTAAGCAGGGCATACACTTTTAGCCCTATGTAAAGTGTAGTCCTGGTTTTTAGACTTAATTCTTTGACTTGCTCCTCTTCATGACAAAACTAGCTTGTGCCTCATAAGCTGCTGGCTGAAAAAATTACCTTTCTTGTTAGTGCCAAAAGCATATTTTAGCACTGATTCAGAGGCTTTTGTGGTTTTGGATGAAGGCTTGACTTTCCTCTTGTCTTCCCCCAGATTTGCCATCCGTCTGTTATTTATTGTCCTGGGAAGAACTTCTGTGTCAAATGTCATTTATCACTACTATTCAAATTAAAAAACAATTTGTGAAAGGATAAGCCTCCCCAAAAAAATATCTTGCTTACTTTCTACACAAGGTAGATTCATGTTTGTCAGTTTTGCACTATGATTTCAGTTCAAAAAGACAGACTAATTTCCCAGTCTTGTCCTACATTTGAAAGTGTTGTATAATATAGTGCATTAGTTAAGAACTTTAAAAAAATCCCAGCCTAGCTAAAACGGCTATACTGGCAAATGAACTTTCGGTAGTGCAACCATGTGGGAACTTGTTAACTTATTGAATAGAGTTAATTTACTGTTATAAGTGACATATTTATATAGTTAGGCTTGGGAAAGTCTATGAAGATGAGTTGCTGCAATCTATCTTTCCCAAAGCAAGGCTAACTTTGAAAGCACGGCTTTGCCCAGCTGCACACCAACTGGACTGTGAAGAAATGGTTGAAATATGGCTGCTACATCTAAAGAAGGAGTTAGAAACCACTGCCAGGAAAAAAAAAGGCAACAAAAAAACCCAAACAAACAAAAAACCCCACAAAACAACAAATGAAACCAAACAAAAAAAAAACCCAACCAAAAAAACCCTAAAATAATAGCACCTTTTTGATTTAACTATAGGAGAGGGCATCAGCTCAGCCATGAGAGGAAAGCTTCTCAAACACTGTCCCAAACACTTTTTATAAGGCTCTCATGTGCAGTGCCAGAAGCTGATTCACAAATGAAACATCAAAGGGTCCACCATGAATTTTAGTGCTTTTCAACTGAACATCAACTGGATTTCATTTATTTCAATATTACAGACAAATTACTTGCAATTTTTGAAGGACTTTGTCTACTTACAGTCCTGTAAAAGATACTAAGATCTTTTCTTATAGTACTCTTAAAAGTTAAAGCAGCACTGGTTTGTTGTTTGTTTGGTGTTTTTTTTTCTTAAGGTTACTTCTGAGCTGACATGTTATATGCCAGTTTTCCACTTCAATTTTTATTAACCATTTCACACCTTCAAGGAAATTTATAATGGAAACCATAATAATGGTGAACACTCTGTGGGATTCCAGACTCTGCATCAATGGATGTTCATAAAACATAAAAGTGTGTCAAATATACTATTAAAAGCAAAGTCCAAAATATTGGTGTTTGGGATACTTTCCCAAGAAGCAAGATTTGAGAGCATAAATTTCTTCAGTCAAAGAAATTTGATCCTCCATGCTATAGGCAAGTTGCCTACCTATTGGCAAATGGGTCAGTCTTCTCATGTCATTTTAATAAATGCATTTACAAACCTCTTGAATCTTGTAAATTTAGCCAGTGAAGGTTGTTAGGGTCAGTATTGACTAACAGTAGTTGGCCATCTGAAGTTTCCTGTTTTCTACTACTTCTTAACTTGAGTACCCAGTTTAAAAAAAAAAAGTTATATCTCTCACTTTGTGTTTTACTTACCAAGTGTTCTGCCTCAGCATGGTAAACAAGTACACAATCATTATCCTAATTTTGAAGCTGATGGTATTTTTTCAGAGTTGTAAACGATGGCCAAAACAGAGTGTTTTAATGAAAATTCAGTAGTAAAATCCATAACTGAGTTTCTTAGAATAGATGCCAGGCTCACAATAGAACAGACAATGCTCAAGTTTTCTTCATCAAAATTAAGAACTTTTCTTAAAGCAATGGAACATAAAAGGATGAAGATGCATGCAGTAGGCAGTGTTTAGCTGTCCTTAAGGTAGAGGTAATAGAAAGCAGTACTAGAAAATAATGAGAGAGCATTCTGAAATAGAAAACTTTATTTTCTCTTTAATTCTTTTCATATGCTGTCTTTCTGATCTTCCTTTATCGAACTGTTTGGGTTTATTTTTTATGTTTTCACTTAATCCTTTGTGTTACCTGACTTTGAATTCCCATGGTTCTTTGCAAATTTTCCTATTTTATCTTTCCACTAGATAGAGAAAATAAGTTTCCGGTATAAAATAAATAAGTCAAAACTAGACCTTCAAAATAAGAGATATGCAAGTTAAACCAGTTGACTGGTGCTCCCTTGGATGAAAGCAAAATCCACGAGTTAGGACAGGTACACCCTGTTATAGGAAACATGCTATATATGCCATTCTGTTACAAAGCATACAAATGGTAAGATTAGTGACTTAGCAATTTTAGCTATGGTAGTGCTATTCATCACAAGACACTCGTGGAAAAACTATTGTCTTCTGGTGCCTTTTTGAAGCACTTAGGCAAACCATATTTATGACTATTTTTCATAGTTCACTTCATTCTTTTCTTGCAAATGTTCCCTTCTTTTAATTTGCATTTTAACAAAATGCTGAAAATTAGAACAGATATATCCTCATTGCATTCACCCAGTGATTCTGTGTATGCTTCTTATGCTGTTAATATTTACATGCATTTTTCTTTAAATACATGTTAGTGTACCTAGTGACAACATTTGACAGCAAGCTCAGGCCTTTATAGCAATACACTTCCAAAGCTGAACAAAGCTGGAAGGAGAGGTCTATTTTTAAAGGAATTAGAAGGAAGGAAATCAACCCCAATCTTGCACACACTTAAGCACCTGAAGAACTTAATGATGTGAATACTCAGTTGGAGATCAATAACAAGCATTTAGCATACAGTTAATACATTCTTCAGTGATTGCAAGGTCAAACTCACATGTCCTTATTTGGGTAGTTGCAACACCTTAAAGCTATGAGATACAATGCACTTTAAGACATTACTATAGCACGCATGGTCATTTCTGAGTACTAGCAGTATTACAATTGAGGAAAAGGTTGGTATTTCTTTGTCACTTTTGTCACTAGCTCAAATATCACTTAATAATATTCACATCTGCAAACTAGTTGACATCAGCAGAAGGCATCTTCACATACTATTCTGAGATGTACTCGTATTTCCATGTATGATTGTAAATCAAACTCTGACAAGTGCAAACTAGCTGTATTCCTAAAGCAAAAAAAAAAACCCCAGAGCCAACAAACAAACAAAACCCATTTTTAAATGCTTTTCACCTGCTAAATACTTCTGTAATACTTCCTATAACACATATGTAATAATCATTTTCCCATATTTCACAGTTTGCTTGTCCCAAGCCACAAACCACCCACATAGGCAGCAGCCACACTGGAAGACAAGCATACAGAGCATGGAGAATTCTATCTGTTTCTATTATAAGCTTGTACATTTGCAAAAATTCTGTGTATTGGAGAGGATATTTAGAGAAAAGCATTAATACATCATTTACTTTTGCTTATAGCCTTAGAGGCACCATGAAGGTACCAGACACAGACCATACTTTCCCATTCTGTGCAAAAGATAAGAAAGGAAATAACAAAAGTTTGTCTCTGGATGATGTGAGGAATAGGATGAAACAGAAAACACGCAAGAGTCAAGCAGGAAGTTGAGCTAACAATGACATCTTGGTAGAGTAGAAAAATGGCAACATGCTGATTTTTGTTCTAGGGAGGCTGAGAGTTGGCTAACTTTTCCTGCACTCAGCAGGGTATAATTGCAACATAGCAGAACAAAATGAACAGCCCACCCACAAGTGACTTCAAGAACATATCATATTATTTGTTTTAGTGTAAGCATTCTTTTGCTTGGCAGTTCTGTACTTGGATTAAATATATTCATCTCTTACACTCTTGTTTCCTTTTTCCATTGTAGAACTTGAATGAAGACATCAGCTCTTCCTTCATTGTTTACCAATACATGATGCTAGAGGCATTGTGCTAGAGGCATGATGGAAAGTGGATTATTTAGCAATAAACATCAGTATACTTTTGTGACCTTAAAAATCCAATTATAAATGAGAAAGTGAGCTGTGTTAATGGCATAAGCAAATACATATTCACCAAAGGAACACATCTTAATTGTGTATACTTTTAGATATATCTGTACTATATTTCTTGATTTCTTTGAAATCTTCAAATTATTCATTATAAAATCACAAAAAATATGTAATGGGAGAGTAAAATACAATATAGAGTTTAACAGTGTGCACCTGACTTTCGAGTTAAGACTAGATTGATTTAAGAAACTGAGGCTGCAAGAAAATGTAGGAGACATACTCACAGAACCATGATATGACAAAAAGCCACATACATTATCAGAATTGGAAACATTTGTGTTTTGATAAGACATAGTACTGTCCTTGATATATTATCAAGGAAAAAAATACTGTAAGGTTGTATCATTCAATTGACAGAAATAATCAGGATTCAGAGATGAGTTGCACAGGCAGCAGCAGAAGTGAATCTTTACTCACCTGCTGATCTGAGAAGTATAATTTTAAAGACTGTGTGGAGGGTTGACCTTGGCAGGATGCCAGACCTAGCCACTCTCTGACTCCCTCTCCTCAGCAGCACAAAGGGAGAAAATGAGATGGAAAAGCTTGTGTTGAAATAAGTACAGTTTAATAACAAAAACAAAAGCTGCATACAGAAGCAAAGTCAAAAGAGGAATTTATTCACTACTTCCCATTGGTAAGCAGATGTCCAGCCATTTCCAGGAAAGCAAGGCCTCAGTACACGCACTGTGCACGTAGTGAACACTTGCTTTGGAATACAAACACCATAACCAAGAATAGCCCTGCACTTTCTTCCTTTCCTTCGGCTTTCATTGCTGAGCACATCATATGGTATGAAATATCCCTTTGGTCAGTTTGTGTCCGCTGTGCTGGCTGTGTTCCCTCCCAGCCTCTTGCCCACCCTCAGCCTACTGGACTTTGGGTGAGAAGAGGTTGGAAAGAAAGCCTTGATGCTGTGCAATCACTGCTCAGAAGTAGCCAAAACACTGATGTGTTATCAACACTTTTATATCAATAGCTGTAAATGCAAAGCACAGCACTGTATGGGCTGCTATAAGGAAAGTTAACTCCATCCCAGCCAGACCCAGTGCAGACAGGTAATGTTAATCCCAGGAGAAAACATGTTGACAGAGAGACAGCATAACTGGTACCACATAGCACTGTGCTAATAGTTGCATCAAATGCACGTACACAAATGGATAATGTAGTTGTCAAGAAGCAGCCAGCAAAGGTACCTCCTCATAATCCTTCTTTCTGCCTCTTCAGCAAGGATTTGTTTGGACTGGAAAGAAAGTATGAGATTAAGAGCTTTCTCAATGCTTGTCAAGATGATCACGATGAAAATAATTTTTTTTTTCAGCAAATCATGTCCTGTGCAAATCAAGAATCACAGAATATTAGGAGTTGGAAGGGGCCGCGAAAGGTCATCCAGTCCAACCCCCCTGCCAGAGCAGGATCACCTAGACTAGGTCACACAGGAACACATCCAGGCAGGTTTTGAATGTCTCCAGAGAAGGAGGCTCCACAACCTCTCTGGGCAGCCTATTCCAGTGCTCTGTCACCCTCACAGAGAAAAAGTTTTTCCTTATCTTCAGGTTGAACCTCCTATACTCCAGCTTGCTCCCATTGCATGTTGTCCTGTCATTGGACATCAGAGAGAAGAACCTGGCTCCTTCCTCCTGACGCTCGCCCTTTACAAATTTATAAACATTAATGAGGTCACCCCTCAGTCTCCTCTTCTCCAAGCTAAAGAGACCCAGCTCCCTCTGCTGCTCCTCATAAGGGAGATGCTCCACTCCCTTGATCATCTTTGTGGCTCTGCACTGGACTTTTTCAAGCAATTCCCTGTCCTTCTTGAACTGAGGGCCCCAGAACTGGACACAATATTCCAAATGCTGTCTTACCAGAGCAGAGTAGAGGGGAAGGAGAACCTCTCTCGACCTACTAACCACACCCCTTCTGATACACCCCAGGATGCCATTGGCCTTCTTGGCCGCAAGGGCACATTGCTGTCTCATGGTCATCCTGCTGTCCACCAACACCTCCAGGTCCTTTTCTGCCTGGCAGCTTTCCAGCCACTCGTCCCCAAGTCTGTAGTGCTGCATAGGGCACTACTTTTCTGTAGCGAAGCTACAGAAAAGCATTCAGCACACTTTTTTTTGTCTACGTGCATCTGCAGCCTGAAGAAATATAGCAAAGATCAAAAAATATAAGCAACCAAGATATCCTAACTAAACATGCACCAAAAGATAATGTTGTAGCTTGAGTTTTTTGGAGTTTTTTTCCTCTCTTGCTTTCAAAGAAAGCTGCCTTCAGGCTTAATCCTTGTGTATCGAAGGGAACAAACAAAATAGAAAATGCCTTATTGAGAATTTTCACACTAGGAAATGTTATAAGGTGCTTGTTTCAAGCTCTGATTGAAAGCTTTTTTCAAGCCAATCTTATTTCAAGCCTGAGGTGAAAATGGAAAGATTTACCACAGTGGTCTGTCTCCTTGAGAAAATAGATGTAGCTGTCTTTTCCCCCATCTTCAGGCTTTTTGGTCTAGAGGTCTTTTCTAGGTCTCTCTTGCTCTACATCTCAAGAACTTTTTTGGTCTTTGAGAATTACTTTCTTTGGGAGATAAATAGAAGATCATTACTATCAGACACAGACTTTCTCCCCAGTATTGCCCAACCAGGAGGCTGAAAAGGGAGTAGCATCATTGCTGCAGTTGGAACAAAAACCTCTATGAGCTTTCACCTATGTATTGCAAAATGATGTAATTATGAAAATGCAGCAAGTGATCAGTAGTGAGGACTTGAAGTTGATTTATGCAAGACGTTATTCAGTTTAGATTCAATGTACAACTATGAAGTGTCAAACCCTAAATATTTATCCACAAATTGTGATCAATCAAGTAATTATTCCTGTTGAATTGTATGCAAGTCTTTGTCTAACACAGACCAATTTTGCTCATCATCTGCCATTTTTCCAACTAGCTTATTTATGTGATTACATTGAAATGTCTAAAGGGACATCATTCCACTCCTGCTGTAGCTGTTCACCATCAAGTAATCCAGTTAGGAAGTGAGGAAGACATACTATACAGCCAGTCACTTCCACAACAAAGCCAGATGTATTGTTAAAACATAGTTGTCTACAGATAGACTCATAGAGTTGGGTTATACACAATAAGTATGGTCCGAATTTCTTTTGTAATGGATAATTACTCTTTCTGTAGATTTCAACAGGATGTACAGACAAAGTGGTCCTGAACCTACAGTAATACGAAAGCTTTAAAACGGAGCAAAGAAAAAGATGGAAATGGAGCAAAGACAGAAAGGATGGTAGCCTGATAAGAAATACATAAACGGATTCACAAGCTTACCTTGTACATAAAAGTCATCTAATTTGGATATTGAGGACAAAGTCAGGTGAGGATGTGTTTTGAAAAATATCTGTGGAACAAGAAGAAGATTAATATATACAGAAAAAATACATGTAGGAGGGAAAAGACAATGTCAAATTACTGTGTCAGTATAGCCTATAATTTATACAGTAAATCAGTGAATAATTTTAGAAAAATAATTTCTACATAATCACACAATTTTTCGTAGTATGCCTATGCAAATAGTTACAAATAAAGCTTATTAGTTTGAACTCCTTGTTCCATTATTGTTGAAGATTGCAGACTAATGTTGGCCCCAGTGAACTTATTCAGGGCAGAGTGGAGATGGAATTAACTATACCCATACACCTACACAGGCTCAGCTACCCAGCAGTTAACTTACTCATATGCATTCCAGTTAATAGCCTCTTCAGAGCAGTTTGTCAAAAGCATACAATATTTGACACCTGCACCGCCTCCTTTATGGGCACAAGGCACATTCAGTTTCTTCGGCCTTCATAAAGAAGTGTAAAACTCACTAGCCTTAACAAACAACAAAAAACAACATATTTTGAGCCCACTTAAAGGAACCCCACAAACCCCACAAAAAATTTACAGAAAAAGTAGTATTACAACCAATAACTTTCTTAAAACTTTCTTTGACTGCTGGCTACCTCATTTTCCCATTGGTGCAATGAGTTAAGACTATTCAGTCTCTTCTAGGTCTGGAACTTCATATGTCAAAGCATCTTAAATTTTTCTAGGAATTTATTTCATTAGGACTTAGTTGGTTTAACAAGTTCTTATTAAACAATTTTTGTTGCATTTTTATTGGCAATATATGGGGGAATCTGCCATTATTCCTGTTTCAGAAAGTCAGGCATAAAACAGTCTATGCTCAGCACTAATCTTAATTTTGTACTTCAAAATTCTCTGTAGAATTTCTTGAAGACTTAAAATAAATCTGGGTTCACATGAGTTAGATTTTTGCCATATAAAGTAGATCCTTTAAAGTTATTGACCAATTTAAATTCTTGCTCTCTGAGTGCAAGGGGAGTGGTATGAGAAATATTGGCAAGCAACTACCCATAACATATCTCATATCCAAGGGCTAATAATCCATACGTTAGCTATAGGAAATTTTAAAAAATAGAGAACTAGGCCTGTCAGAACATTGTTTGATTGCTATTTGTATGTGTGTGTGTATATATATATATATATAGTTAGATATATAGATATAGATATATATGGTTGGATAAACTCAGTAAGAAATAATTTTATATTCAACAGATTTTAACATTTCATCCATTGTGATTCAAATCCTGAAACATGTAACTAGATTGGATTGTACTAATTGTAACATTGTTGTGCAGACAGGCCACCATAAACACTTAAATTGCAAAAGTAAGTATTATTTCATTTCCACAACATGAGTATTTTGAAGCATAAGATGTTCCATCACCTGATTTTTAGTGCCTGAACATTTTCACCTTTCAGAAGTTTCTTTCAATTTGTATGTCTAAGTTTATATTTAGAAGCTTAACTTCACAATACCATATGTGAAAACATTAGTAAAAACATTAGTAAAAAATTCTATATTCTATATTTTACCAATATGAAGTCTAATTCTTATTCAAGAAAATACTTATTGGATGATTCCCAAAAAATTATGTTAACCCCATGTAAAAAAAATACTTTTCTTTTAATTAAAAGGAACTCTAGGAAGTAGGAAGCATTGATAAATCTCAATAGACCTTATTGCTAAGATGCGCTTTAAGTTTTTCATCAGTCTGAATCCAGCCAAAGTTGGTACCGATTGAAAGTTGTGTGATGACGTTTCAACAGTCACATTCCTGGTGGTCAGAGCCAGTTGTCTGTGAACCTGGCTACTCTGCATGCTTGTTTTCTGGCCTTTTTCTGCACACTTGAAATGATTTCTTTCTCTAGTGCCATTAAATATACCATCTCAAGCAACAGTGACTGATGAGCATGTGTCTCTCATAGATACAGAAATTAACTCTAGTGTCAAACTTGGAGATTAGACTACTATGAACATATGTGTCTGCAAATGACAATTTATTAATTAATCTTGATTCTCTTACTATTGGCACATATAGATCATAATTACTTCTATTCTCAATACTTAATATGAGTTTACCTTTGAGCATTAGACTGGTACTCATACAAGCGTTAAGCACTAGATTATAAACAAAGATTTTGTATGTGCAAGTGCCAACACTCAATTAAAAGTCTGACAGGTTTTTTTAATCAGTTCTTAAATCATGTCAAAAGTAAAATTACATACACAAATGTCACATTAGGATTGCTTTGCAATTTATCATACACTACTTAAGACAGGAATGAAACCGAGCAGATCACTCACATCGTTTTATTATTTACACAGATGTAGCAGAGATGTTCCTCATCCCCACCAAAGCCTTGTCTCAAGACAAAGGTCTAAATTAAAATTGAATTGAATTAAAACTTGAATTGCTCAAGAACAAAGAGAAAAGAAGGAATTTGAAAAATGACAAATGCTGAGCAATACTAATTTTAAATGTTTGCCTGGCTCCAGTATGATGGAGTACATTTATTACAAGCTTCCCAAGAGATTCCACTTGAGGCAATGAAGGAATTAGATAAATTTTCATGCAAAAGAGAATTTTAGGGAAACCATCTATAACTAAAGG
Source organism: Mesitornis unicolor (assembly GCF_000695765.1). NCBI lineage: Eukaryota > Metazoa > Chordata > Aves > Mesitornithiformes > Mesitornithidae > Mesitornis > Mesitornis unicolor. The sequence goes on from NW_010199622.1 coordinate 18,171, forward strand.
AGTTCTAAAGGAGAACTGAACCATCATCTCATCTGTGAATTACAGTATTGCTGAAACCATTATATTTTAAAAGTCTGGGAATCAAATGGTAAAACCAGCCCCCCATGGGGGCACAGATACTCTGTACAGCATACCTTGCTATACTGTTAATGGTCAGCAGCCTCTAGTCCCTTCTGTTTGAGACTCAGCAAATGATGTAATGAATCTGATCTCAGCTCTTGAATTTTTGTTTGTTTCCAGAAGCAATTGATACTCCATTGTGCTCCTGTCAGGGCTTAAAAGTCTGAACACTAAGATAACAAAATTCACAAGGAATATAGTGCTGTACAAACTTGGTCAAACGATGAAACTGGAAATTAGAGAAATCTGGGAATGTGAACAATTATTTTTGGTTATTACTGCTCTGAAGTGGAAAAATAAAAATCACGTATATAATTAAGCTGGACATGACTTAATTTTTAAGGATCCTAGGTATGTTGTCTGTGACCTGAGTCAATTTACAGCATGTTTCTTTAGAATGCAAGATAAGATAATGCACCTGATGGTCCTCCAGCTTTCCAGTTCATGGCAACAAACCTACAGATATTTTGGACTGTTTGGGATCCTGTAGGTGGTGCTTTTAGGATTATTGTAGTAACTTACAAACATATTTGAAAGACTTGGTAACAACATATAAATAGAATTTCAGAATTAATGCTAGTAAATTCTCACTGTATAGATGCAGTTACTGAGCTCACCAGACAGTTTTCTGAAATGCACAAGTTTAAGCAGATTGCTACTAAATGTGACACATGGCTTCCTCAAAATATACTGGCACTTACCTTGACACCATGAACAGATACATCTTGCTAACCTTAGGTATATGTAACCTTCTGGTCCATTTTCTGCATTTGTACAGAAATGGAATTGATATAATCCATTTTTTAATCCATGCCAATGGCCTTCATATTTTCCTGGCAACTAAATTCTCAATAGCATACTATCTATATTCTGTATCCTCTAATTTAAAAACACATATGCTAACAGCAAATGGACTTCTATGCACCATGTAGCCAATAGTTCTGAATTTTATTTGTAAAAGCAATATTAACTGATATTTTATAATTCCACACTTTTTAGTATGAACACAAGAGACAGAAAGCTGGAATGAGAAAAGGAGAATTTCAAAAAGTAGTAGATAATTATTAAGCATCAGTAAACAATCTCTTCCCTGCGCTTAAGTGAATAAACAATAATGTAGAAATTCTAAAATAAAAACGTAGGTCATTAAACTTATAGCATAAATATGTAGCAAAGTTACTGGCTATAGCCAGTAATGCCTCCCAGTCTGGTTATCACCTATGTGTCATAAAAACAGCCTGACAAAGAATATCACCTTGTCAGCTTTCCCATGCATGAGCTAAAAAGATCTTTCTAATTAATTCCCAAAGAAACTCATTTTGAGTGTCAAAAGTCTTCTCTGTATGAGCCAGCAAAATGTGTAAATTTCTCTCTTTTTTATTCATTATTGGATTGCTTTTCGATTGTTTATGGCAAAGAACCAATCTGTTTCCTGCCCATTATTTAAGCTCTGTAACTTCCTGTCCCAAACTGCTCTGCTAAAGCTGCTGGTTTTCACCTGCAGAAGTAAAACGACCCCTAGGCGTTTTCCTTTCATATGTGTGCTCTGCTTTCACAAAGGCTTCATAAGCCAACTTATCTGGACCCTTAAGATTAAAGTAGGGCACCTCCCTGTCAGAACTAAACATAACAGCTAAAAAGATGCATTGCTGTCCCTAAAACTGATTATCTTGCAATTGAAACAAAAATGAGGATCTGCAGAGAAGAAAAAGCTTAGACTTCACTGACAAGAATGGCAGATAGAATCATAGAATGGTTTGGGTTGGAAGAGACCTTGAACAGCATCTAGTCCAAAGCCCCCACCATGGGCAGGGACACCTCCCACTAGACCAGATTGTCCAAAACCTTGTCCAACCTGGCCTTGAACCCTGCTTCCAGGGAGGGGGCATCCATCACTTTCCTTGGCAACCTGTTCAAGTGTCTCATCACCCTCACAGTAAGAAATTTCTTCCTAATCTCTAGTTTAAATCTGCCCTCTTCCAGTTTAAAACCATTACGCCTCGTTCTATCGCTGCCTGCCCTTGTAAAAAGTCCCTCCTCAGCTTTCCTATAGGACCCCTTCAGGAACTGGAAGGCTGCAATAAGGTCCCTCCAGAGCCTTCTCTTCTGCAGTCCCAACTCTCTCAGCCAGTCCTCGTAGGGGAGGTGCTCCAGCCTTCTGATCATCTTCGTGACCTTCCTCTGGACCCGCTCAAACAGCTCCATGTCCTTCTTATATTGGGGACCCAAGAACTGGATGCAGTACTCCAGGTGGGGTCTCACAATAGCAGAGTAGGGGGGCAGAATTACCTCCCTCGATCTGCTGGTCACACTTCTATTGATGCAGCCCAGGATGCAGTTGGCCTTCTGGTCTACAAGCACATATTGCTAGCTCCTGTTGAGTTTTTCATCAACCGACAGCCCCAAGTCCTTCTCCTTGGAACTGCTCTCGAGCCATTCTCCACCCAGCCTGTATTTGTGCTTGGGATTGCCCCTACTCAGGTGCAGGACCTTGCACATGGCCTTGTTGAACTTCATGAGGTTGGCATGGGCCCAATTCTCCAGCCTGTCCAGATCCCTCTGAATGGCATCCCTTCCTTCCAGTGTGTCAACTGCACCACGAGCTTGGAGTCATCTGCAAACTTGCTGAAAGCACACTTGATCTCACTGTCCATGTCACTGACAAAGATGTTAAACAGCACTGGTCCCAGTACCAATCCCTGGGGAACACCACTCGTCACTGGTCTCCATTTGGACATTGAGCTGTTGACTGCAACTCTCTGAGTGCAACCATCCAGCCAATTCCTTATGCAGCAAGTGGTCCATCTGTCAAATCCACAGTGACCAGTATGTCATGTGGGACAGTGTCAAACGCTTTGCACAAGTCCATGTAGATGGCGTGAGTTGCTCTTCCCTTATCCACCGAAGCTGTAACTCCATCGTAAAAGGTCACCAAATTGATGAGGCACAATTTGCCCTTGGTGAAGCCATGTTGCTTATCACTAATCACTGCATCCTTGTTCTCCCTGTGCCTTAGGAGAGCCTTCAGGAGGATCTGCTCCATGATCTTGCCAGGCACAGAAGTGAGACTGACTGGCCGATGATCTGCACGTAGTGTCAGAGCTGCTGGGTGAAATCTTAACCCAGCTAACACAGAAATGTCCACTGCTTGCCTCTTAATATGAACAGGTAAAATTTTATTTGTACCAGAAGTCTGTAGTCTAGATCATGTACTTGGGACAGAGAAGGGCATGTACTTTGGCTTTTAAAGGAATAGGGTGATTATTTAACAATATATACATGTTAATGCCATAGCTGCCATTTGGTTCATGAGTTTTGGAAGAGAACTGAATGCTGTTTCTGTGGGATTGCATGAGTGTTTCAAACTTCTTATTCTTTTCTGTTTTAAGTGCTGTCCTAGTACCCTTGGACACTAGTATACAGGCAGTAATGTATGATAGCAGTTTCTCATAAAGATGGTCTACGCATGTGGGTGATTTGGGGTTTTATATGCTTGGGTTTTTTTGTTTTTTTTGTGAAACATTACTCTCAGTCAGTCATATTTTAATGCCATTTTCCAGTCTCCTAGGGATATCAGGTATTGTGGTGTCAGTTATTGCTTTACAATCAAATGACATTTTAAAGTAAAATTCAAAATTAATAAGAGAAAATCCCAAAATGGTACTCTATAAATCTTCTTGACTGGGAAAGCAAGAGCCACTGAAAGTCATTGCCATTTATTTAAATTATACCTAGCAAAATCCCATAGCATTTATATTTTAAATGTAATTGGTTATATTAGCAAAGCATTGAAAGTCTGGCTATCACTTAATATTCCTCTGGGTAGAGCTATAGTGCATTTTTCTTATCAGGGTGAATAAGCCAGCACAGATACATGAGCTAGTTCACTTTTTTTCCCAAGCTAGCAAGACTACCCAAAGCAGCCGTCTCTGGGTTCCTCACAAAAAAGCTAAACCAAATTTATTCTGTAAAATAATTCTGAAGAACTATCTTTGAGATTATTACCACAAAAAGCAAAAAGTGAGCAATCGAATATTATAATGTTACTTAATGTTTACCATGTGGTATACCTTCATAGGGGTGTGAAGAGAAGAGTGTGGTGGATAACTCCAGCAGGTAATAGCCCACCCCAGCCTCTGGCCCTTTTGAAATCCCTTCCAGTGCTTAGAAGGCTGTTGCTTGACCTTACTGAAGAGAGAGGAAGTGGAAGGGAGGCTGGAACTGGAAGCTCTGCTTATCAAGATGAAAATGGGAGTAAAATACAGACCCAAGTATGATACTGAAATGCTAACCTGTGACAGTAACAAGCACCAATGATGTCTTTCAAACAAGGGGTTGTGAAATGTTAGGAGCAGCAGATATAGATATAAGATGCCTGTATCTGTATGTAGTTTAGAAAGAATTATCTAGCATAACTCTGCCAAATACTTCTAGTGCAGATATGGTTTATACTATCAAAAACCCTCTTTTTGTGCTACTGCTTACATCAGTTCACCAAAATAAATTCAAACTACATTAGCAAAATGGCAAATGTCTTTGTGCTATTACTCTAGCCAGCAAAATACCTGCTTCTCTACTATTGCTATGCCAGAAGAGTTGACAGGTAGGCCAGAAATAGTATGTGTCATGGTGGTTTGGCTCAGCTGTTTTACAGCCCACATCATGCATAGATCCAAATGCTTTAAGAAAAGTACTGGATTCTGCTTCATCCGTTTTGCAGATGGTGAAATAGAGCAAATGCAATTCTGCAAAGGCCATGAAGTATTCCACCAGCAAAGCAGCGATCAGAGTCCTGATGTTTGGCCCATCAGCTCACCACCAAAGTCCTGGATTCAAAAGAGACCAAGTTATCACATAGCTGCTAAGGTAAAAACTGACAGTTGAGTCAAGCCTAGAAACTCTCAGCTTTGGACAATCACTTTGCATTCAGCTCCCCAAAGCCCGTGCTATGCAGCAGACTCCCAACACACACACCAGCACATGGATATGCAGCAAGGGGCAGTGGAGCTGGACAGGAAGGGTGCACCATTTGTGCAATGGCTGAGCCACACACACCTCCCACGAGCCAAAGAAGGAGCAAGGCAGCAGTTCTCCAGATGAACAGCTACTTGGGATAATCAGTACAAGAACTGGCCTAATGGTTAACAGAGCAAGTGATGAGCATGACACAAACGTAGTGAGAACATAGGAAGTGGCCAGAGAATAAGGACCAGAATTAATAAAGTGTCAGATGTTAACACATCAGTATCCACATTTGCATATAGATCAGACACCTTTTCTGCTTCATTTCCAAATGCCAAGAAAACGTACTTAAAGCAATGTCTCCCAAACTACCTTAGGTCAATATCACGTATCACATACACATTTCTGAGGGAAGTTGCTGAAACTATTGTGATAGTTCATTGATCCATATGCAGATAATTCAACCAAATCCATCAAAGTTTAGACACTTGTCTGCTTTTCTGTTTAGTGAGTGCCATAGATGATTCAAAGGTCATTTGTCACCCTTAGCTGATTATTCCTGCTTTATGATTTTCCTGAAGATGTTTTGGCTAGTCACTTTAACTGCATATCACTAGACAACATAGATGCTATGTTAGATTTTACTAGATTGAATAGATTTTACTGTGGGCATGACAATAAATACAAGCTCTTTTCAGCAGCTTCTGTTGCACATGTGCATCAAGTGAAATAACATTTTGACATATCCCACAAGTGATGTTTTCATATTCATTTCATCAAAGTGCAGCGAATGCATACCACTTATTTCCCTGAAAATGAGAGCAATCCCACCACGAGGTCTGATGCATTGCATATCAGAATTGTAGTATAGTTAAGTGTATCTTTACTTTTCTGTTGTGTTACATGTTGTACTTCTCTGGCATGAATTGTCATAGGTTGTAGGCTATAGAGACATTTCAAAAACATGTTTACTATATTAACTCTACATTCAACTCTACTTTAAAAATTAGGCTGCACTACATAGTCATTCTTAAACATCTGCCCATGCATATACCTGCAGACATATTCACATTCTTGTCTAAAATCTTTAGAGCTTATTGACTAAATTTCAAGCTTGACAGAGGGGTACTGATCTCAGTGATAATCAGCTCATTGATCTACCTGGAGAAACACCATACAGACACAAATGAATTAGATTTCAAATTCACCTTGAAGCCATATGATTGCTAGATCTGATGGAATGGTAACACACAGTTGAAAGTGAGTAAAGAAACCAGGACTGTCTCTTTGCCATGCTCTGCAGTTAGAACACTTTAAGCATAATTTGAAACTGTCTCAGTGAAGAAGTCAATCAAGAGACAGAAATCTGTAGGAAATCTGGCTTCATTAGTTCATTAGCTGCTCACAGAACTACTTGTTTACACTGAACACATATTGCAGGCATCAGAAGTATTTGCAGGAACTCATCTGTTTCTAAATGCTGAGGATCTGCTGTGACTGCACCAGTGTTCCCTTCCTCCATCGTGTGCCATAAATGCATCTGCACTCTTGTACATTTAGCTCCAAGTGATCCATATAGAATATAACCACACAACAAGGAAGAGAACACAAAATGGAAAGGCTGGAAGGGATTATAATCACTTGTATCTACTATAAAGGGAATATATTACGTTCTGGATGTAAGTCCTATGAATAGCAAAATTCAAATGAAATTGATGTCACTATTCACATTTGTAAATCTAGCCATGGGGAATGAAGAAAAGATCTAAGCAAACAGTGGCCATCTGGCTGTACAGCCTATTCAGCTATCTCCTTTCTTGAAACAGGTGAGACTATTACAAATGGATTTTAGATTTGAAAGTGGGAGGGAAATTCAGAGTCCATAGAGGATTTTCAGTCCAGCAGTCTACCAGCATACTCTGTCACTCCTTAAATATAAGCTGTATAATGTTTTACAAATACCTGGCATATTAAATAGTTCAGGTTTTAAATGCAGGAAGGAGGAGAATGTAAACATATAATCTGCTTACAGTCATTAAAGTTCTTTTTCATTTCTGCTGAAGGGTCAGTCTGAGATACTGATTTTCATGAAGATTACTGTTGTGCTGTGGCAGAGGCAGAGGCCACAGCTGAGATCAGTGACCTATTGTGCTAGTCACTGTGTGAGTACACAAAAGAGTCAATTCCTTCCCTTGAGAGTTACCATCTAATTAGAGAGAAGATAAGATGAAAGGATTTAATGTATATTTATTTTTACTCATACATATAAATAGATGTTGCGGGCTCCTCAAGGGGACTGCACGTATGCAAACCATTAAGAGCTTTGACTTGCTGAGGACTATGTCCCATTTTGACTGTTGCTTAAGTATCAATGTGAACATTTACAAGACTCGGGTTAGCTTAAAAGCTAACCATACTGTCATTCCTTCCCATTTCATAATTGCAGTAATCCCAGTACTGTCTATATGTACTTATCATGATCACTGATCCCAAAAGACTTTTCCTAATATCCCACATTTATTTAAGAATATAGCAAGCACCATCTGTTTATGTCTTGTCCCTATCATAGAATCATAGAATCATAGAATCATA
>NW_010199622.1:26179-41668 GCF_000695765.1 Mesitornis unicolor
TAGAGGGTGATAAAGTCTCCCTTCAGTCTCCTTTTCTCCAGACTAAACAACCCTAGCTCTCTCAGCTGCTCCTCATATGACTTGTGCTCTAAACCCTTCACCTGCTTCATTGCCCGTCTGTGGACACACTCCAGCATCTCAATGTACTTCTGTAGTGAGGTGCCCAAAATTGAACACACTATTTGAAGTGTGGCCTCACCAGTGCCAAGTACAGCGGAAGGATCACTTCCCTGGTTCTGCTGGCCTGCTTTCAGAAACCTAAAGCAAAATGAAGATGGAATAATTTGTATTTTAGCCAACTGGATATTAAGATCAAGAATTCCTTGGATTCTAACAAAACACCCTTGCCATGACAGACATTAACTATCTACATTAATTAGAAATGCTAAATACTTCTCTGGCCTCCCTCTAAGGTGGTGAAAAAAGAAGCAGAAAGGACTAAGTGCCAGGTCCACAAAGCTACTGAGCATTGAACTTCCACTGAAATGCGTGAGAAGCTCCATACCTGCATAGGAGTTAGAGTCCACAAAGTTTGTGGACTTTGTCTCCAAAGTCAAATAGGCAAAGGGAGCTAACCCTGGTAAATCTGAGAAAAGTCTCAGATTAGTACACCGTACCTCTAAGCCCAACCTTTGCCTCTGCTAGTGCCAACAATATTTATAGCCCACAGTCCACATTGTTCACCACGTGGAGCTCATTATGGCAAAATCTATGTTCTGCTACACGATCTTCAGAATGACCTATAGACTCATTCATTAATATTGCTGTTAGCTCAGTACTTTTTAGATGAGATGTCAGTGTTCCCATCTTCAGAGATGCAAATTTTCTATATTTAATATTTAACATGCTTTTATTAAAAGTGTACCAGAATACACATCAGTACATACTTCTGTAGTGCTTAAAGAATGCATTTCACTGGAATCATGACTACCTTTTCTGCTCATGTGAGAACAGAGGCACTTTAAATCAACAGCTATGTACAGCAGCAACAGTAATCTCTTAAGTCACTCCATTTTGAATCACTGGAGCTAGTAGGTCAGTGACATGATATGAATGAAGAAACCAGAGACAGTTCAAGCTCATACATAATCATAGTCCTGAACTTGTCAGCTTATCTCATGTCATATATATAATGTCAACAAGGATGAGGATTTTTGTCACAATTACTGTCCTGATACCTTTTTGATTAACATCTTATTCTTTTTGCACTACTTTATAGCTGCAGTATCAGAGATTTTCCAGGTGGACTTAAATCAGCCTCTTCCCAGTGTCCCATAGGTTGTGCCTTGCATTGCTAACCACTTTTTCAGAGCTGGGAAGGAGAGAGCTTTGCTTGGCACTCCCTTGCTGAAGAACTCATCCTTCAGCAGTTTCCATTGCACAGAAACAGGTCGTGTTATGTCATATATCTCTAGAGGGTGACATCAAGGGTTAAGTAAGCTGCAGTATAGTCTTCAATTTGCAAGTTGTGTCTGGCTGCAGTCCCAGATTCAGGCCCCAAAAACAGACACCTATGATGCCCTCACACTGAAGAGGTGTTTTCCTTAGTAACTGTGGCCAATGAAAGAAAATGTACCTGACAAGTAAGCTTAAGCTGGGCTTCTGAGAAATATAACCTCCTTCTGTGGTCAAGAGAGTGCTGGAGAGGTATTACACTTAAAAATCTCTCTGTGTATGTATTTCTCTCTCTCTCAGTATGAACATTGATATTTAGACATCAAAACAGTAAGGTCAATTTGCTTGCAGCATAGGAATCTCCTGCACACTGCAATTACAACATGGGTCTTTGGGAAGAAGCAGAAACAAAGGTTTCTTAGTAGCAATTATTGCAGTGCAGGGGGATTGCAGGAGCCTCATTTATGCTTAGCCAGTCGTTCCTTTTCTGGAGCCACTTGACAATTAAATGAAAGCCACTTGAATTAAGACATTTTCAGGACTGCTTCCTCTTAAGCAAATGTAATCAATCTCTCCACGGCTCTTTAGTTAAAAGTCAGTATTTGATGCAAACTGTCTTTGTCTTTGCATTTAGTGCATAAATTTCAGGTTAATAAAAAAGGTTAAGTACCTTTCCACTAGAATTTAATTAAATCCCTCTGCCTAACTCTTAGAGTGTATCAATATTAATTTATAGTCTGTGCCCATTGTTTTGTCTCTCATTGTTTATATTGAACAGTAGCATCCAAATACTACTCTGAAAAGAAAAAAATCCAAAGTGATGTTTAAATACAGCTGAAAAATAGGTCAAAAAGATACGAGAAATTTAGAGAAAGCCCAGTCAAAGGCAACCTTTGATTTATTTCTCATCCAAGGTCTAAGCACATTCATACCTTCCATGAACAAGGGTTCTGTAGCCAAGGACAAGCTTTAGGTAGTAAGTGGAAGCATTTACCCTCCTGAGAAACAGGTTATTGTCAGACTTTGGCCCTGTGCTTATCGCAAGGAGAGAGGTGCTTCCTAGTTTGTTCAGAAAGATATATTGACTGTATCTGAGACATCAAACTGGATTCTGTTAGATACAGTACAGATATATAGTACAGACAATTTTTCCACAGCTTCGTTTGATAACAAGATGAAAACAAATAATGGCTTTGGCAAAGTAAGACCACTTTCCCATAATATATTTATGTTTCCTTGAAAAGCATCTTAAAGTGTCTATACTCAGTTACATAGGCAATGAAATACTATGCTTAATCCACTTAAAAATTTGGATGATGTCAAAGCCAAAATATGATGTTGATATACCAATGCAGGAAAATTAAGCCATAGAAGGGAATGACTAGAAATATATCCATATTCCATACATATGCAGTACTGCAGGGCTGAAAGAGATCTGTCAGAATAGTATACTAGATTAGACTCAAACTGATGAAAACTACATGGAATTCAGGAAAAAATACATGAAAAATGATGCAACAAGATCAGCATTGTGATAATTATATTGTAAATTAAAGTAGTAAGTAGTAACACCATGGATCCATTCTTTCTGGAATAGTAGATAATATCTGGTCTAGAATCTGTGGTCAAATGGAAATAAGGGTAGAGCTGACTATGTAAATAGTATCAAGAACTAAATGAGGTTAAGAAACAAGTAGCATCGATGTGATAATAGGAACAAACAACAAGCAATGAATCTATTTGAAGTTAAAAAAGTAAACAGTATGCTTTAAGAGAGCCAGGCATAGAACAATAATTTTGAATTCAGTGATCATGAAATGAACTTCCTTCACCTTAAATCAAATAATGAAAAAAGTAATTGTGCCTATAACTCAGTTTACTTTATTGGGAAAAAGCACACTGAGAAATTAAGGAGACTGAAGTGTTCAAAGATTTAAACTTCAGGCTTTACATTCTTCAGACAGAAAGTACAAACATTTTTCTGGAACATGCCTACAAAAAAAAAAGGAAAAACTAATCGAGGAGGAGCTGAATACGGGATGAATAACTACCATGCAAAAAGTAGGCAAAAATACAGAAAAAATTGCAAATAATAATGCTTCTACCCTGTCCATGTTTGAGCTAAATAGAACTAATTCTCTATTTAGTGATTTTACTTTTTCAGTTAAATATCTTCTAAGTGACTGTACTTTCTGAAACTAATGGCATGTTTTTCCTGTGAGTGTTTGCTTCTACAAGTGACAGTGTCTGATGTTTATAGTTACTATGAGGTATGGCATGTAAATATAGCTCTTGCTTATACTTGTGCCTATGGAGACTAAGGCCACTGCCACATCATGGGTGCCGTATTGCAGTGTCGTAAGTGAGGTGTCACACCTGCGAGGAGGAGAGGACAGGACAGATGACCCCAAACTGACCAACCAGCTATTCCATCCCACATACGTCATACTCAATACAAAGCTGAGGGATGGCAAGGCTCAAGTTCTCTTCTTCACTTCTTCTGCCATGGCCAATGTCCAAGCAGAACCCTGTTAGTTCATCTGCCTTCAATCCCGAGCTGTGAATCCAGTTCCTGGATCCTTCTCCTACCTGCTGCTGAATTCAGTCTAGGACTTTTCTAGTGTACTGCTCTGCAGAGCCTGCAGTGACTTAATAGTCTTTGGGGATGGCAGGGAGGATTTGTTACTGGTTCTGTATAGATTTTTATATATTTCATTATTTTCCTATTTACATTATTATCCTTTTGTATTTTTGTCATTGTTTCATTAAACCTGTTTTAGTTTTATTTTCCAACCCGTAAGTCTCCCTCCCTTATTCTCTTTCTCTTACACTTCTGGGGAGGTGAGAGGGGTTAATAGAGAGTATCTGTCCAGCATTTAGTGGCCAGCTCAGCCCTAAACATCAACATATCCTGAAGTTAAAAAACTAAAGGAGAAGTACGAAGGAGTCGAAGTTAGCCTGAACTAAATTATGCAAAGACTATTAAAAACAGTTTGCAAAATGGCCATAATTAACATGAATTAAGAAGGTGGCAGGGAAGATATGCATTATGCAGTGAGAATGAAGTTAAAGACAATATATGAATGACATTTTACCTCCAGTTTTAAACAAGAGCAATTCTGAACCTGGGGCATGAATAAAATAGTTTATGGGAACATATGCCTTAATATGGGATTATCAAAACTGATGTGGAAATAAAGCTGAGAAGTTTTGTGTGCTAAAATTGAGATAGATGGATATGAAAATCTTTTTTTTAGAAGTTCTTGGAAGAACTGGTACATATCCTTGCAAACTGGGAAACTAGAATTTTTAATGACACATTAAATGGGGAAGAGGAAGGAGCACTATAGGACTAAGTTTAAGCAAAGCTTCCTACATTTTGGTAAAGCCCCACAAAAGTATTAAGCATTATAAACTTGCAACTACAAGACAACTAAAGTAGCTTCCCTAGTATGTAAGGTTGAAAGCAAGTTTTGAACAAAACCAACATTTTATTGCACAGAGAATATGATGAAACATCTAATGCATGCAAGCGTGTCTGATAAAATAACCAATCTTTAGCTAAAATAAAGGAGGTTGAGATTTCGTTTGAACTTCATTAAGTGTTTTAGCACTTCAGTGTAGGGGAAAGAATCAGCTATTAACCATAGGTTATGAACAGATAAGATTTATAAGGTAGGCAAAGACCTGGGTGAAGGGGGAAACCACAGCAGCTGCTTCTGAATGAAAATTATTAGGACTGAGTTTACCAACAAAGACATTCACCTTTACCAGGAAGAAAGTGCTGCAAAGTGAATGCAATTAGAAAAGGTGGTAAGAATGTCTGTCTGGATGGCTTCAGCACACAGTTTAGTCCTGCTCGCAGAGATCTTCACATTTCTATGGTGCCACAACCCAAGCTTCATTGACAATTTTACTCCTCACCTCAATTTTTAAAGTAAGATTTTTGCTACTGAAATTTGTAGGTGACAAAAAGGACGGACCTTATCTTAGCACGAGTGGGATAGGAATTAGGATGCACTTAATTATATCAAATGCCACATCACACAGTGGTTATGGGAGGCCATCAACTAACAAGATCTGAAGAACATAAATTCAAAGATGAGTGTAACACGGCCAGTAGAAAGGGGAGTGTGATCTCAGTACCTTAGTACAAATTAGATGAGGTGTTTCCCAGTAGACTTAGAGGAGTATTTATGTAGGTATACTAGACATTACTAAGACCCAGCTGTGCTGTGTGTACTTCTGATTGCCCATATACCTGAAGATGTATTCAGGTTATTTGGGAAAAGGGTATGTTTACACAAGTGGTTAAGCCATTTTATAGGCCAGGCTTAAAGGCTGAGAGGGCTTTGACTGGTCTCTGTAGATGCATCAAGTGATTAAGCACAAGGAAGAGAGAAGTCAAAAGACTATGTTGACATGAAAAGAAATGATTGCAAACTGCCTGGGAATTAGATGGTTTCTAGATAACAGAACAACAAAGCTGTGCAACACTTCTGTGCTGATGAACACTAAATGCCTCTGATAAAAACATAAACATTTTACATAAGGAAGAACTACAAGAAACTGCTACATAAAAATGGTGTGCAGGGAGAAAAAGGGCTTATTGAGGCGTCTTCTTATTTCTTCGGGCACAGAGTACTCTCTGAAGAAGTTATTTCTACAAGGTGACTCATTAATTCTCTGATAAAAATCACAGTCTTGCTAATGCCAAACTGGATTTCATTTAAGATCACTGCAAATGGAATTTGGATAATTTACATCTTCATTACTACAGAAAATGAAGTTTTTCAGTTTACCCTTATGGAAAGACATTTATATTCATTAAATGGGAAGTCTGAAAGGTACAATATATCTAACTTGCTCTTTCCTATATAGTAGGCCAGCACCTATCACTTTGGACAGCACTCAGCCCTACAATATATAATTAAAGCACAAACTTCTCTTCAAAACCATGCCTTGATGAAATTAAGAGATAGAATAGCTGTTCCGAGTGGAAATTACTCATGCTGTTACCTTTCTGTGATCATTTTAATAACTGTTTCCAGTTTCCAGACACAGATTTCCTTTCTGACCTTTTGAGCTGGATGTCCAAGCTTAGTCCAAGCTTCCTAGCCTAATTTTAAACCACCATATCCTCTTGAGACTAAGTTAAGCTGACTGAGCTCACTGGGACACTACATGTAACAATTGTTTATGTAATTCTCTCTACGATCTGTCAGTTATCTAATACCCCTTGTAAAATGTGGACAATAAAACTTGACTTCATGGCTTTGTGTCTCTCCAACCTACACTGTCTACAGACATTAAAGTCTTCTCTTGCCTATTATTAGCACTTTGCAGAGTAATCAGAATATTTCAACCAGAGTTAGATGCATTTGCCAAGGAATCGGGAACACAATCAGATGTACAGCCTCTTCTGGCATAGACAGGTTAAGAGATAGTGTAAGAAACATACATTTGTATAACAGACATCCCTTTTACAGACTGCATCCTCCTCTATTGAATAGAGAGAGGAAGTGCCTAACAGTCATTATTTACTGCTTTAGGCTTCCAAAATATCTGGCAGTGGTCCACTTTCAATACTTTCCTGAAAGTAGCTGCCAGCTTTATCTCTTAATGTAGATTTCAGACTAGAAATGATATATAGATGGTGTGCCTGTTCGGAAAATAACATCAATCATTACAGTTACAACCACATGACTCTTATTTCTAATCCACAGTGAACTTCAGTCACCTGTAACTTTCTAAAACTTTTTTTTGGTGCTATTTTAAAAGAAAAAGTGGAGTTTAAATTTAGCCTTAAACAAAAATTCTATGTAGCAAGGGCATTTTTGTATTCTTCTGAAGTTGATAGGGCAACTTTCTGAGATTCAGTTAATTAGAAGCTCAGCAAACACAAATTTGACATATACTACTTCATTAGACAAAATTATAGCTGTAGTCACCTATTCTTTTAATTAATGAATATGTAGCTAAGTGGGGGAAAAAAGTAAGATGATGTATGCACTTTTTCATAGAAAAAAAAGTTCAAACTCTACTGACAGTGGAATACTGAAAAGGCAAGCTGCATTCGCTACAGAAATGCAAACATGCTAGATTTCAGAAAAAGGAGGTCTAGCATCTAAATACCCTAAGTCTATATTTTAACATTGTATGAGTGCTTAATCCTGTAAGCAAATACAACATAGCCCTGCTGGAAAGCAGTTTCATATTTCCAATTCTCTGAAGCTGCTTACTGGAAATTTCAAAGGGAATTAATTTTCCTCAGACCTGTGTTCTTGCTGATCTTGAAAGTGTAAACTTCATTCCAGTCCAAACAAACCCAGATAATAGATCTGTCACTGGTGCCATTACTATGCTCTTCCTACTGCTCCACAGAAGCAGAGGAGAACATGATGCTACTCTGGTAGATTACAGTTTGGTTTTGTTTGTGTGGCAGTTTTTTAACAGATGTTTGTGAAGGCTATGCAAGGAGTTTGACTGCTAGAGTAATTGCTGAACAAACTGCAAGCACAGCTACCTAAAGTGCCTGAGAAATGACACTGAAACAACAAACCTACCACAGAGACATCCACCTTAGATGAGATAGTTGGATTGGAGATTAAACATCTGAAAAGCTGCTGGATGGATTTGATGAAAGGTGTAGAGAAGGAAGGAGATGAAAGGAAAAGATGGAGGCAGTAGCAGCTCCAGTCAGTGAGAGGAAGCAGGAGGACAAAGAGAAAAGGAAATGAAGGCTGTTGGAGTGTGTAAAGGATCTCTGCAGATCTCTAGGTACCAGATCAGCCTGCACGTTCGTGCTTCAAGGACTCGTTCAACTATGCAGTGTGTACAGTGTAAGGAACTGGACAGGAAGAGAGATGGACAGCAACAGGTCACAGTCCACCACCAGAACAATAGGAATAACAAAGGCAGCAGAAGTCAGCAAGACCAGAAAAGATGGAGAAAGTAATGTCCCATCTGCTTCTAATAAGGAATATAGGGTGTAAGTGCATAATACAGAAAATTCTGTATCTTATGGAATATGTGCAACACTGAATGTTCATAAGCCAACAGACACTATGAAGTACAAGACTATCAAAAGTAATGTCTACCCAGAAATGCAAAAGTGCATATGAATCTATTCTATTATTATATTCGTGCTGAATAACATTTTAAAAAGTAATGTCATAACCTGTTGAGGATGGCCTTAAACAGTTAATTAGAGTGGATAACAATTGGAACTTCTAGAAGGACTTCTGGTCAGGTGCAAGTGAATCATACTTCACAAGGCAGCTGTATTACAAAGTCTGTTCTACCCTGATGTAACCAAACAATTTAACTATTAAAACCATCTTTAGGATTCAGCTTTAATCAACAAAATATAGGTGTTCTAGAATTATGAAAAACATTTCATTTCAAGCTATTCTTGTGGAATATCAAGTAGTACAGGATCATAATCCTTCATGCAAAACAGTAGCATTTTAAAATTCAGTTTCAGATTTGTTTTCCCTCATCTGTTCACACTAACAATAGTTAATTGCCTGAATGGAGATACTCCTCCTGTATACAAATGAACTTTTTTAAAAATAAAATGAGCAAACTAATTCAGGATGATAAAAAATTCTACTAATGCCAAAAGACAGTAAGCTTTTAATTACTGTGTTCAAGATCTGAATCTCTCAAATTGTCAGACCTAGAGCCAAGGATAAAGAAATCCACAAAACCTAAGACTGTGATAAATTCAGGGAAAATTGGGCAAGTTGCAGAATATTACCCACAGTCAAACTATTTTCTTCTTAGTGCTTAAACAAACCCCAACTTTAAAGAGACAGAAATAAAAGCAGAAGTGAGCAGGAGAAGTCAAATTTACATGTGTGGAAAGCAGAGAGGAATATTAGAGCAGTTTGAATCCACTAACATTTTATTTATTTTGGCTTGCATTGGAGCTCCTATTAAAACTAGCATGTCTTCTGAACAAATAAAAAGACATTCTGCTGTGCAGCCTAGCATGGAAAGGACATTGCATCTAATTCCATGACTAAGTTTTAAAAACACTTGAATTTCTTATGCTCAGTACCACTTGCATTACTGAAAATGAAAGAATAAGATAATCTTGTGTTTCAGGGAATCATTATGAGGTGCATACCGTTTGTCCTATACATTGGTTTCTAGTGAACACATACTAAGGGAGGTGTGACCACTCTGAAGCTCTGTGATGTGGACACTGTTAGTGGCAACCTCCACTTAGTAGGGCCAGAATATAGGCTTATGTGAGAAAGATGATGTTCCTCCTCACCAAATCCAAATGCAGTGAGGTTTGCCAGGACTCCTCCTTTGAGCTGGATGTTACCTGTGATACTAGTGCAAATGGCAACAGAGGGCGGATTTGGCTATTTGATAGACTGCAAAACAAAAAAAGCACCTTTTCCCCCAAAATCCAACCTGTTCTATTTCCTTGAGCATTTCTTCACCTTTTTTTTTTATTGTTAACAGCTCCAGTGTTTGAGCCTTCTCCTGAGATATAAGCATCCAAATCCATCTATAAACAAATCTACCCCCTTGGAAAAGCTTCACTGCAATTCTGCCTATACATAGATATTTGAATGTCCAGACAGCATTCCCCTTGATCCCCTTAGCATAAAGTTACCAAGGCCATTATCTCCAATTAGTGAACTCTCCAGAAGATGAAGAGATAAACATGTAAACCACACACTGTACTTAAGTGCACATTGCCTGAGCCAATGTAAACACAAATGTACACACTAGAACATGACTCCTTGAGGGAAAGGTTGGGACATAGTGCTTAAAGAGCCATCTCTGCTTCCCATTAGCATATAGCATTGCCTTAATCAGTAATCTGTCCTTGGAACAGTCACCTTTATTTTGCTTAGAATTTTGCTGGAATTGTTGTTGAAACACTGATCAGATCAAGAAGCCCTTCTTCAAAGACAAAATCATACCTTTTTCAGCATAAAACATATACAACATTTGTGGTGTATTCAATCAATACAAATTGCCTAAAAGCAGGAAGCAGGAATAATTTTGATCTGAAAAATAAACATAAAATATCCTTTGGGTTGTAACCAATCTGATATAAGGACCCCTCCCTACAATTTGTGGGTTTTATTGTTGTTCATAATCAGGGATGACCTTCAAAGAGGCAGCTGCTTATATATTCCATCATGATACTTTTACATCAACTACACACAGTACAGCTAATTTGAGATTCCTACAGTGTCTGCACAAGCCTTTAATTTGGCCTTTATCATCCCCTTCATACAGTACCATTACATTTGACTTTGCTTGCTTCAACAATCTTCCACATTTACAAACTGTATACTTTCCTGAATAAATAAGTCTGCTAAGAGCATCTATTAAGTACTGGTATCCCCAGGGTCTGAGGCATTTTTTTTTCTCCCCTTTCAATTTTGCCTGGTGAATCTGAGTTCTAAAGCATATAGCGGAGAGGAGATGGGTTGCCTTAGTAACGAGGCAGACCCAATCAGCTGCACAGGCTCCCTTGAGACAATCTAATTTGTGCAGCAGAAAGAGGCTAGAACAGGTGGCTAAATTAATGTGCCAGACAGCTTAAAATATTACACACATGCGCATGCACGAATGCATACACAAAATCTATCTGTGTACTTATATATGAATGCAATTATCTTCGACGTTTTGCAAAATAAATAGCATCTGGGTAACTCAGCCCTGCGAAAGCCCCAAAGCAGCGGAGATACCATAACAGCGGAGGAGGCAGAGTGGGGTGGGAGGGAGCAAAGCTCCTTCCCCGCACTCCTGCCAGATCTGCAGCCGCTCGGGGGAGAAGGGGGAGGGCTCTTCCCAGCAGGCACAGGCTGAAACAGGGGTGTGATGTGTGCTCGCCCATCTTTACTGGGGCTTCTGAGGTGCCTCCTGCTGACGGCGTGATCTGTTGTGCTGCTCTCCTGACTGCACAGGATGCTGGAGCGCTTTTGCCTGACCGTTTCTGTACCGCTTCACAAGGCTTTCTCCCCATGCTCTCACCTCTAATTTAAATTGAACTTCCACCTTTTCCCCACAATTTCTTCAAAATACAACAAATCTGAGCATGTTTTGTATTCTTGTCCCTGCTGTGAGGATTCAGCCCCACCACAAGATTTTGGAGCAGTCTGGATGCAGATCACATACCTGCTTGTTGCTCTTACAAATACAATCCTAAACCAGCTCACTTTGCTGCATCTCCAGGTTGACTTTAGCCAAACCCAGAAAACAACAGGAATTCAGAGCCCACTGTGCATTTGACATCTGCAGGGCACATGGAAGTGTCACATACACAGAAGAGTCCTGCAACAGACTGTGCTTCAGAAACACTCTATATTGTATTAGCACAGAATTACTCTTCTTTATAATGTAGTGATCTATTCCTATATAACTAGTTAAAAGAGACATCGGACAAAAACTGCTAGCAGAGATGCAATTAGTTTATTGTTTCTCTACTATAGCTCCTCAGCCAGAAGTGCTGTGGGAACTGCCCTCTCGCATCAGGTGTACCTGTATCTCAACATGGCATCATAACCTTGACATGGTTATGGTTTCTCCTCCCTCTCTCTCTCAGCAGATGAAGTTGTTTGCTGGCATGTAACAAAGCATTTTATTAATCCCAGACTATATTGCTCCTTTACACAGTAGGGCATTTTTTATCCACCTACATCAGGCTAAAAGTGAAGAACACTGAATACTAAGACCAAAAGGTCTGTAAGGAAAATTGAGGCATAAGAACAAATGGTAAGTCTGAGCCCTGTGGGGAAAAAAAAAATCACAGTGAAAATATTGACATACAAGCCATAACGGATAAGCTACAAAAGGCTCAAAAGTTTATTTGGTTTAATTTATCTTATTTCTGAATATGTTTGGTGTCAAGAGGACGTGCCTTACAAGATTATTGATATACCTTTGGAGGTTTTTTGTGAGGTTTTTAGCTGCTTGTGCTGTACTATCAAACTGTCTCACTAGGTGTGGAATATTACTTAAGGTCTGGCTAGAAATCAGAAGCCAGAACTGTGTAACAATCTTGTAATGAAACCAAAACCCCAAGAGAAACTAGGACCAATTTTTGCCTGTTTTTTCAGGATTTACCAAAGTAAATGTATTCAATGAATCTGGGTCAAAAGGACACATTCAGAAATGTACAGGGAATACATATTGGAGCAAGGAACTTAAACAGGGTCTCCTGAGGCTCAGATTAATGCCCTTGTTGCTGCCTCTCACATCTTGCTGATTGACATTGTTTATACTTTTCATCTCTTTTCACTATTAACTAGACAAAAACCCAGAGAACTTTTCTGGTTGGACTGTTAGTTGGCTTGCTCAGGAAAATACACTTCACAGTGAATTGGGAGGGAGGGGAAGTTCTTCCCAAATATAGATTGTAGGAGTTACTCTCATCACTGTTCTTGGAAATAGTGTTAATGGGATGCTTTAATTATATCTAGAAGACCAGCTAGTTAAGTATATTGCTATCTACATTATGCAAAGTCTGAGTCCCAGGTGACACAGTAAGCGATTTCCAAGGATGGTGTGGTAAATATCTGATTAAGCAAAGTCTTTTTAAAATAAATGTCAGGTACTCATCAAAAATTCCATCTGCAGAGCACATCACAATGTAACACCAGCTCTGTAATAATGTAACCAGTATAAGTTGAAGACAAAAAAAAGCTTGGTAGATAATTCTTATGTATATATGCAAATGATGCATCTAGAAATAAAACTTCAATATCAATTACTTTTAAAATAGCCATAGTTAAAAGATATGCACCCACACCCCCTCAAAACTGGAGACCACATCCAGTGGATCCTTACCACCAAAGTCAATGTGATCAGCCTACAGTTAAAGACATTGAAGCAAAGCTAGAAGGTCCTTCCTAACCAAATGGTTAACCTGAAACATTTTGTCTACAGACTTGGTGAGCAAGATGGGGATTTATTCAGTAGTGCCCCATCTTTCATTATTTTTTAGAGCACTAACATATGTGAGTGGCATTATGGAGAGCCGCTGCTTTATTTCCAAAGAAATATCTATCAATCAACCACCTTCACCACACTCTGTTCATACAAAGAGCAGAAATGCCACTGTTCAGATTATAAAGATTTCTCTGGCAAGAAGAAATACCAAAGTAACAGAGCCTCAAGAGAGATTTGTGCCACCTAACCTAGTCGTTTACATCTGAGCTCACCACCCTCCTTTTCTTGTAGTCAGTGTCAGAAAAGTAGAAATTATTAGTCATAACTCATTTCATCTGAAGATAGATTTCTGAATTTCAGATGAAAGAGTAATAGTTCCTAGAAATACTCTTTTCTCTTCACCGACTGTAAAGAATATACGTAACTGCTTCAGACAGATACAGCTACTGTGTAAATGTTTAATATTTGTTGAGACCAAATTCCGTCTCCCATATCCCTGCTCAATCTCTCGGGGAAGCTGATCTTAGCAAAGAGATCTTGAGTGGCAAAAGACCTGCCCTGCCCAAACAGTTTCTAGCTGATTAACATGAGTTTCAAAGGTTCTTCCCTCCCCTGCCCTACATCTGGCATCTGAGCAGAATTTGACCAAGCATAACTTTAAATGCACACTATGCAAGAAGGGAGGGAAGGAGGAAACACATCTGAGTAAAACCAAAACACATCAGTTTTGTGATGAGTGGCTCTGTGCTTTTACTGTTTTCTACAAAGCTATTCAAAGATCAGACACCCAACATGGTCAAGACACATTCACCTGACTGAATTTATGCAGTGACAGGGAAAAATAAGAACCACTCAATTGGAAAACAGAAGTCTGGAGTAGTAGCTGAACAGTGCCTTTCTATTATTGTGAAGAAAATAGCTATCATGAACAAATACATTATGATCATCTCTCCCTGTTCTCACAGTGCTGGTTTACAGAAGGCAGCTTTGCAGAGCAAGTAACTGGTGAGCACAGCAGGAGTCCTATACTCTAATGCCACTCAAAGAAATTAATGCTTTCTTTCTGTTGCCATTATCATTGCCAGCTATGTGAGTGCTTTCCTTGAAGGTGCGTAAAGACTGTGCTGGTTTGGCCTTGAAGATGTGAAAGTCAAGATCTCCTTTATTCATACATTTGCAGCTAATACTCAGGATAAGACAATAGCTAGATTTTAGCCACTGGATCTTCTGAAGAGGTTCTATGAAATCCTGTGCTGGTAAGGATGGACAATGGAATCAAAAACCTTTGGCTGTTGCATTCCTTCTGGTACTAGTCACTATATTAAGGTGATTAAATCAAATACTATGGGAAGCACTAAAATGACATTAATAAAGCAGAATGGTATGATCAAATGAAATTTGTCCTGCACATGATTTGAAGGTAGGTAGAAGCAAGTGTGTTATCAGAATTCTAGTGTTGATATGTAAATAATTCTCCTTGAGAATATACTCATTATTAAGCTGGAAAAAAACCCTAAATGGACAAAAGTAATTAAATTGTTCTCTTAAAACAACAGACCCAAAACAGTATTTTTCCCTTTAGCCAAGTAAACTGACCAAAAAGATGCAAAAGATTTGGAGAAAGAGTAAGGCCCCAATAATTCAATTCAACTCCAGGGTAGGTGAGAAGAAAAGGGAGATGAAAAATGGGTGCAGAAGCCAAAAGAGCAAGAAATGAGGAAGATCATAAACCCTTACAGTACAAGCTATCACTGCATTATTAAATCCCACTTTATTAATGCTAAAGTTCAAGCTAAAAACCACCCTAACCTAAGAGATCATCACTGTTTAACCATCCACACCAAGCCAGCCCAACACTTTTAATCCCTCCCCTGACACATCCAAATAGGATCACTCTTGAGTCAAGAGTCAGATGTCTGCTGCAGCTAACCTCCTTTTATTTTCTTTCTTCTCCATAAGTTAATTTCTCAGTCATCGTCAAAGTTTGATCTGCCATCTCCTACTCTGTACCTTAATTTCAACTACGTTGGACCTTACTGCACATCCCTGTACTAAGTACTCAGATAAACTACTGACTCAATATTGTCAATACTAACTCTAATGGCTGCCTAGAAATCTTAATAGAAAACTGCATAGTTATGTGGAAACAGACCCCAGTAGGAAAAG
>NW_010199622.1:41699-58015 GCF_000695765.1 Mesitornis unicolor
CCACAGGGCAGGATGGTATTATATTGTTTCCCTTTCCTCCTCGAAAGCTAAAGGTAGATACCTTCTCATTTCCTTTATTCATACTTATATAGTAAGATACAGGAACAAAAATAATTCCACTTCATTTTACTTTTACACCTACTTTATTGTTCACAAACCAGACTCCTCCATCTGTAAGCAAGTTGTTCTTGGATTGGTCTCCATTTACAAAGCCTAACCGGGCTCCATGAAACTCATCTGTTTGCTGTCAAGTCTTTTACAATAGTTCTGCTCATATACAAAATAATAAATCCAAATATCACAGTAAGGAGAGCCCCAAAGAAATTCAGAATGAGTAGAGCAGGCAATATACAATTCAGAAGGCTTCTTCCTGGAAACTTAAAATCTGTGTTTACACAATACATACAACTGGCAGAAAAAAAAGAACAGGTAAAAGGAAAGAGAGAAAGATTTCTGGCCAAAGTGGTAATGATGGAGACAAGTATGCTTATATTAGCAATCAGTGACTCTGTAGCACAACAGGTGGTGTAATTCAATGCATTATGAACAAAAAGCTCAAAATCTTAAAGATACTGTACTAGTGAAAGCATTTATTTCCATATAATTGTGATTTAAAACATTTTACATATTTTGTGCCCTGAAAATGTCTCTTAAAATAATTAGACAGGACAGCACTGGACAAGATAATTACTCTAGTCACTGACTGCAAGATTTGATTGATGCTATGAGCCTGATAAACGACAAATGTGTCACAAGTCATAATTTTGAAAGTTGGTGGGTGTATTTTTGTGTAACCTTAATGTTCTCTACTGAAGCATGGGCACTGCTCAACACCACACAGCTCTTCTGCTTAAATTTACCTGTTGTTCAATCTTATTACAGCTTTGGAGGGTAACCAGTTTTGAAAAATTTTCTCATAATTAGACACGCTGAGAATTACCAGGCCTCATAGCCCCCAGACCATCTAACCATAGGCAAACAAACTGCAAATAGGAGGGAGCCCTCGAGTTTGAACTTCAGCCTTACCAGTCTTGGGTTTGAGCACACTGAAGAGTGTAATTTAGCTACTGATCCTTCCCCAAATGCTGAGCTGGAAACATATACTCCATCAGTACAGAGAAGGTGAGACTGTATATTCAAGTGGAATGTTAGCCTGAACTGATTATTCTCCAGAACATGGCAGATCATGCTATTATATCTAAACTACAGATTTCTTTTAAATTAACAAGGTCTGTCAGATGAAGAAAGGCTATTGCACCATGACTGCACAAGTGTTTTTGAAGTAGGCATTTGTTCTGGTTTCTCTGGGATAGAATCATAGAATCAGTTTTTTATTCAGGAGAGCTGCTTTTCTGAGAAGATTGCAGTACTCAACTTAATGGAAAATAGGGTTGATAAAACACTTTGTTTTAGTTTTTAGCCAGCACTGGTATGCAGTGATCAAGGACTTTAACAGTTTTGAGATAGCCAGGTATGGAAGCTGTGGGGAGCAAAAGCTAGGGGCTTTCAGGGCAGATGACCAAGCTGGCCAAAAGGATTATTCCATATTATAAATGTCACACTTACTATAAATTGGGGAGTTTATTGGGATACTCTCTTTCCTTGATGGTTTTGAAACAGCCTTGGAGGGTTTTGCCAATCGTTCTACTCCCAAGGCCTCCTATTCCCCCTCTTTCACTGGAGCTGTTGTGCTCACAGTATTTATCTCATCTAATATTCACAGCTGGGAGTACACAGCCAGCAACTGCTGTATGAGCCAAGTATAACTTTATGTGTTTTCTTTTTGTTGCTCCTATTATTATTGCAATTTGTTATTACTGTGTTAGTTTAGCTTAGCTTATTTCAATAATTAAATTATTTTTATCTCAACCCACAAGCATTTCTACCTTTCTCCTCCAATTCTCTCCCCGATACCAACCAGGGAGGAAGGGGAATGAGCAAGTGACTGCATGGTGTTTAGCTGCCTGCTGTGTTAAACCATGACAGCATTATATCTGATCTTTCCAGAAGATTCAATAAAGAAAAAAAAACCAGGAGTAAATTAGGTCCAGTATAAAGATGAGAATTTTTAAAGTGTGTGTGGATTTTGGGAGAAAACGAGAACCATTTCTGACAGAACATGGCAAGGATGTATCATTTCAAACTATACTATATAGAAAGGACACACCAAAATGTGAGAAATCACAGCATCTAGAAGACCTCTGTGTACTGGTATACAATATAAACCACCACTACCACTTGCACAAACACGAAAAACATACCTTTCTGTCTTCATATTAGTACTTCAGTGACAGAATGGATGTAGTTTTACACTAGAATCCACATGGTTAAAAAAGAAGGACAAGCAAATAAAGCAATTAGTGTTTTAGCTTGAACTGCAAATTATCACCAGTTTACAACATATTTATAGGAGGATTTTTTAAAAATACTAATATTCAAGCAAAAAAGGCTCCAATAAAATGCTAGCTTAAAAATAAATTTACTAAAATTATCCATGCCTTTTTTTTAAAATAGTGATGGCATAGTAATAGCAAATTATCCTTCATATATAATCCCCCAAAATACACATTTTGTTTCTTTTAATGAAAAATTAACTCTTTCTGGTGTTTTACTGACACTGTAAAAAAAACACATGTAAATAAAATCTATTGGAACATCTCTCTTGAGGAAAGGCTGAGAGAGTTGGGACTGTTCAGCCTGGAGAAGAGAAGGCTTTGGCATCATCTAACTAATGTATGTAAATACCTGAAGGGAGGGTGCAGAGAGAATGGAGCCAGACTCTTTGCAGTGTTGGCCAGTGACATACCATAAGGGTGACTAAGCACTGGCACAGGTTGCCCTGAGAGGTTGTGGAGTCTCCATCCTTGGAGATATTCAGCAGCCTTCTGGACACGGTCCTGGGCAATCAGTCCAGGCGGCCTTGCTTGAGCATGGTAGCTGGACCAGATGACCTCCAGAGGTCCCTTCCAACCTCAGCTATTCTGTGATTCTGTGCGCATAAGAGAAACAATAGAAAAGAAAAACTTACTTTTTCAAATAAGTGCAAGAAAAGTAAACAAGATTCTCTTCTATTGTTATAGTTATTTTTCACAAAAGAATAGTGCTAGATCTCCTGCATTACTTTAAAAACATTTACTAAGGTGTACTGCAAGAAGAAAGACAGATGTATTATGATGCCAAAAGATACAGGAAAGCTTGTGACAAGCATAGGAACTGTAGAGATGTTATCCTTTTTTCCAGGCCACATAGTGATGAGATTTATTGGAGGCAGGTGTTAAAGAAAAAAAAAAAAAGAAAAAAAAAGGAAAAAAGACCACACATAGTTAATATTGGTGATGCTTACAGAAGAGGGGGAGGAGAACCTTTTCTAAAAACCAGAATTTTAAAGGAGGTTCCATGAGAAGCATTTAGGGATTAACAGAGAATTGCCAGTCTCAGCTGTACATTTAGATTGTATATTGGAAGTAATATCCTGGATTTTCTAGGACTGATAGGTCTGACATTTGGCAATTAGAGGATGATGAAAGAGTGGCCTGAATAGCAAGATGAGCTAAACTGGAAGCTTATGCCTAAATAAAAGAGCAATCCTACCATTTAGGGGCTAAGTTTATGGAAGAACTTCAGAGTCTAATGTGACTTTCAGGAAAATAATTGTTCAGTGAGACCAACTGGAATGAAGCTCTGCTTCCTCTCTGTAGACTCACATCTCATGAATAGCTGTCTTTAAGAATGTAATACAATTGAGAGTTTTAATTTAACTTACAGTTATATTTTTGGAGGGAAACCGAAACCTTTTCAGTTGGACTAGCAGACAGCTAGTGAGCTGCATCAGTTTTGGTCAAATTTTAGAACTGTTATGGTTTAAGGGTTACCAGCCTGAAAGGGAAGGACAGGTGGTGTCTGTAGGACCCTGGAGGGTCAGAGATCAGTACTGTTCCCTCCCCTTTCCGGCCACAGTCTATAAAAAAACCGAGGTTTTCGCGGGCTTTTCCTGGCTTTTCCTGGGCCTCTTCCTGTCACATCTCGGGACGGCTGGGCCTAGCTCC
Organism: Mesitornis unicolor; assembly: GCF_000695765.1. Classification (NCBI taxonomy): domain Eukaryota; kingdom Metazoa; phylum Chordata; class Aves; order Mesitornithiformes; family Mesitornithidae; genus Mesitornis; species Mesitornis unicolor. The sequence continues at coordinate 45,746 of NW_010199622.1, forward strand.
ACGTGCTTGGCAGCATCCACCACCACCACCCGCTCCCGGCACCACTGTGGTCCCTGGTGACGAGTCACAGCAGTCGCAGCGGCCACGAGGCACTGCTCGGACATTTCCACTCGGGACTACTGGGATCGGGTTTTGTATATAATTATCCTTTGTCCCTTATTAATTCCCTTTTTCTTTCCCCTGTTGTTTTCATTAAACTTGTTACAGTCTTAACTTCCAACCCTGTGCGAAGCTTTTTGTTTTTTTATTATTCTCTCTCTATTCCTTTTTTCTTAATCCTCCCCCTGGGAGGGGTAGGGGCAATAGAGAGAAAATCCTGCTCTCTTTCTCTCTGTGACCCTTAAACAGAGACAAGAACTCTTAAAAGAGGTGCTATGGAAAATGCACAACAAATCATCAAAGTGAGCCCTACAGGCAGCTTCTGTAACCTCTTGTTTTACTTTCCCATCCTGCTTCTTAACATTCAAATGGCTTATGAATCACACAGGAGCTGACTCTATGAGCAATATTTACCTACACAAGTACTGATGATGTCTTTTCCCGTGAATCTCCAAAAATTCAAGACCTTTAATGTAAAACCGAGGTTAGGGTAGCAGGCATATTGTGGAACTCTGATTTTTACTACCACCAAAACTTCTGGACAGAGCTGAGACTGCTGAAACCTACCCAGAACCATTAGGTGTGATGAAAGGTTGCCATCCTACTTATTACTGAAAGAATTTCAGGCCTTATCCCATCCAATTATTTTCTTGTTTTTGCTCTTAAAATGTGTGCCTATCTAAGTGCACCTCTTTGGTGTCATCCAGCACCCTTCTTTTCTTCTCTGGGGTGACCCAGACACTTGGGTTCACCAACAGGAAGACTAGACCTTCAAATCTCAGAGGACACTCATAACAGTGGAAGTGGTCCTTCACATTTTTCTTTTTCAAAAAAAAAAAGTAAGACATCCATCCAATCTATTTCTACTTGAAGACAGGGCTAAAGTTGGTGACTTTGTATAATTTTGTTGTATCTGTGTCTTTCGTTTGTGAACTCTGCCTCTCCAAAACTGCAGAAGCAAAGCTAGTAAGACAAGACAGCACATATTAGTAAGTTCGCTGCCTTTAGAGAATAAATTCCCCAGGAAGTAAATACTAATAAAATCAAAGCCTGTTCATAGCACAGTGTTGGAAGGGGTGAACCACTGAAATGAGTAGTGCTTGATAAAAAGGATCACTTCTGTTCTTCCAGCTTCCAGTCCCCCAGAGCTCCTCAGAAAAGGACAAAGAAAGAATGAAGACAGGAACCAAACACTAGCAACTTTTCTAGCAAGAGCTTAGCCTATTTGTATATATAGAAGTGGCAAATTATTTTAACCCAAAAAGAGGGGCCTTTCATGACCATTTTGTGGAAATGTTTGGCAACATCAACACTACAAGTAGCTGCTCATTGAGGCAGTCACAAAGTCTACAAACAATATTTGAACATCACATCTGTGATTCTCGTTAAATCATAAACTGCAAACAATGCTTTCTAAGCAGAAATATGTAGGCAATAACTGTATCACAGCAGTTATACTTAGTAGCTCCACACATTAACTTCTGAAAAGATACAAAAAAATCATTATAGCTATGGAGGTAATACTGCAGTAGAGCAAGTGTTTGTTGTATGACGAAACAAGAGGTTTTTTTCCCCAGTTTGATAGCTACCTTTGGGTTCACCTAGAGCTTCATACTGCTTCCCACAGCCACAAGAAGGGTGATCTGATTTTCTCCCCAGCTGTGCTTCTCTTTGTGACCCACTCTAGCCTCTTAGATGCAAGCACCTTCTAAAGGTTGCAAAGCAGGAGCCAGAAGTCAGTTGGGTTCTGCTGGAGATTTTGCTTGCCATGGGGCATAATTTATAATGATGAGGAACAGAGAGAGCTGAAAGTGCATAAAATACAACTCAGCTTCCACTGAGCAGAGGCAGAAGCTTGCCAGCAGGCTGGACAGGCCCCAGGAGAGGGTTTAGCTTCAAGCCACGTATACAAACCACAACCACACTGCCAAGTAGGCAGCAGAAGTTGAGCAGAAGTTCAGGTATCTGTGCCTGAGCAGAGCTAACAAGTTTCACTCATTCTTGGACTTTACTCTTGTAAATAATCATGTCAGTGCAGAGCTAAAACATGTGGACAACTTGCACTGTAGCCATATGAGGGCTGTGCTAAGTGAGTCAGACATCAAGAGCGCTTTGTTGCTCTCAAAGAAGGAAGAAGATGGATTCCCACCTTCAGTTATCCCCAGCAACCCCAGCACGGCAAGAGGAGAACTCTGGAGAATAAAGTGGATGCCAAGGAAAGATGATGTCAGATTTTCAACTGACAACCAGAAGCTAATCTCTGTGACTGGACAGGGTAATATAAATGGCTGTAGATTGGCAGTATGAAATTAGGAGGAAAACACTGTCCTCTTCAGAAACTGGAGTGAAGAAGTTATAATTAGAACTCATGGAGGTTTCCAGCAAATACTTTGAGTCCTCATATTCAAAGATTCAAAGATGGGTGATGGCTGGTCTGAACAAAGGGAAAATTGTGCTGGGAAATCTCTAAAGGATATAAAACAGCATCTTGGTTCATCATGTAATTTCTCCCATCCATCTGATGGCAATATTGTGACAATAATTGCATGTCTGTTTGACAACCATACACTGCCAGTCTTTTTAATGGACCTCTGTGTTTTCAAAATATCTCTAAATGACACAGTTTTTAATGAGCTACACAGCTGCATGCTGGTTACTAATTTACTATAGAAATAGTGCTATCACACTCTTCTTGACTCTTGGTAGTATTGTAACATGAGTTTGAGGTAAATACTTCAAAATAATGATCATTCTAAAACATTTTCTGTTGGGTTTTGTCCCATCAAATACTGGCTTCTACTTATTTTCAGTTCTGCTGGCAAACAAGCAGAATTACCGTTATTAATAAGGAGTTTATTTTTCATTTCAGGTCTGCTGTGTACCTTTACATGTAGCATGAGAAATGTTCATGAGTCCAATATGACTAGAAGAGAGAATCTGTTGCTATTAAATACATTGCTTTCAAAGATACCTTTGTCTAGTTCTTTCTTATTTTGATACTCATGGAAAAAAATGAATTTCATAAAAAGCACAAAAACCCTAAATGCTGCTTATATTCAGATTGCTCATAAGATCAAACAGGTTCTAATTATCCCAGTCATGTTAAGACCTTCCTCAAAGGCAAGTGAGTGTAAAATATTACTGCCCTTTTAGATCTTCAGTTGTCTGATCCATTTCTTTCACTGCTGGTAAACTATTAAAGCAATTTTAGGAAACCATGGGACAGTAAATGTTCGTAAGCCTTCTCCAGCCATTTTTAAGACAAATGATGACATACTCTATCAGCGCATACACCCCAGGAGTTCTGACCCTATGACTGTTGCCTCTTCTGATTTTTTAAGATTGAAAAACAGAACCAAAATTCCTTCTAGACACAGCATTCTTTCAATGCACTGCTAAAAATTAACCATTATCATGTAAAGCTTATGGCTGCACTACAAGAAATATTAAAATCTAGCTCTTGATGCACAGCAGCAACTTTTTTAATCCTTATTAATACATGTAGAGCTCCAGAAGAAGTCCTGACAGTTTTTCCTGAAGCTGTATTTTAATATATAGACAAAAATAAACCTAATTCTCCAAACACTCCAGCTATTAAACTTTTAACCAGGCATAAGAGACTGAATACCATATAACAAATTTTCACAAATCTCCCAGATTCAGAGACAATATATTCCAGTATTCTATTAAGCACTCTTATGCTGAAGGTGGTGGGTATCTGCCAACAAGACTATCCTTGATCTATGGGAAATTACAAATTTCTCTAAAACTAATTGGCATGTTGGCTAACTGGGAGAAGTAATTAAGCCTTCTTTGTAAAAGAGAAGAGCTGGAGTAAAAGAACCCATTGTTCAGTCACTGGACAACATGGGAATGCATGAACAAATGCTAATTAACCCAGAGAAAATAGAGGCTTCATTGGTTCACCAGTTGATTGAGATGAATTTTAGAGGCTGACAAAACCAGAAAGCTTATGTCCTCTTCAGTTATGAGCTGATCTGGATTATCTGTTTACCTCTCCTCCTCACAGCTTTGGGCCATCTCCATGCACCCTGAGGTTGTTGCCCTCCATTCTCCTGTATAAATATTTTTCTGAGTGCTCTTCATTCCACTGAGCCGGTTTAAGGAGGAATCAAACCAATTGTCTGGAGAATGCTTTGATGAATTACAGAGGGTAATAATTAGTTAATTCAGGTTAGCAGCAGCCAAGTAAGTAAGTTTGACTTCATGCAAGTATTGACAGAAAACCAGAGATTTACCAGCAGCTGAGGGAAGTATAGGCAGCGATCCTGTGATACTGGACAGACTGAAAAACAAGTTGGGACTTCTTACCAAGGAATCTGTTTATGAGTGCCAGAACTGTGAATGTTCCCTATGAAAATAGAAATTAAATAAATTTATCTGACTACCATCTTCAACATCTCCTCTTATGAAAGCAACCTAGCAAGGTCCTCCCCAGTGTCCTTCAATTGGCTAGTTACTCTATCTAACAGGCAATAACAAGGCCTTCAGCTAGAGAAGCTCTCATGTTACTCCTCTGTATTACATTTTGGCTTCTTAAAGTGCATAATTCACATTCTTCATGTGGGCTCACCTTTAAAAAGGCTTAAAAATACCTGTACTTAAATATTTGGTAGGACATTTGCCTAATGGTTTCCAAAAAAAGTGTGCCTAAAAGTATTTCACAAGCTTTTACTGATAACACAGAGATTAAACACCTTGTCCTAGATTGAATTATAGCCATCTCTAAAGTAAACATGGCAGATGTTAACAGCCCACAGTGGCTTGGAGCAGGAAGTGAAAAAATACCTACTAAGACTTGCAAAAGGGAACACACCAGCAGAAATGTTTCTAAAACAAATAGTTCAGTTTTTTTTTCATGAGGATGTTTAACACTGCCAGCTTGTAAATCAATAGAAGAGGGAAGGAAGCTTAAAGTGCAAAAGGCACTTAATTGGCATGGGTTTCAAAGTGCACCTTATAGAAGTAGGCCTATGCATTTTCTGTCTTTAGAAGAGAATAGAAAAGAGAAACAAAAATGTAAAAAAGGCTGCTTAAAAATCTGACTAATTTTAAAAACAGAGAAATTAATTACTATTTGTTACACTTCACTGGTTCACTTTTGCAGAGTCTAAACATTAAAATAATATCTTAAGGTATGTAACCCTTTAAAAAGTACCTGAAGATTCTGAAATTTGCTTATCACTAAAGTTCACTGTAAAAGAGCTGAGTCTGTAAATATTTATTATTTCATTGCTGATAGTTTTGCCAAGTGTTGTTTCAAAGTTGATAAAAAAATAACTACTTCAACAGAAGAGGAATTTTATTTGTAAGTGATACCTATTTGGAAAACTTTTCTCACAGTTTCATTTGCCTCTCATTTTCTTCAACAAATGTTAAATTCCAAGAAGATGAAGGCTGAGAACTCCAAAAGAATGGTGTGGATTTATTATTTTCAATATTTTCAGTACATATTTCATCATAGAAATGTTGCTTCCTAGTAATTTTAACTGAGAATTTTTAGTTTAGTAGCAGTCTTTTATGAATGGCCTTGTAATACCATACATTACAGCACAGCCATTCAGATAAATATAAATGGAAATTCCTTTTCATTAAACTGATACCACAATTTTAGCAATCATGCCTTCTCATTTGCCTCTGGGGCTTGTCCATTCTGGTCTAAAGATCTCTGTATTCCTATTTTAGTTTGAACTCCTCTATTCCAAATTAGCATGTGTCCTTTGAGCCTAAGAATATGGTAGCTTTTTATCCTATCTCAGCAGAGGCTGGAGTGATTTATGAAAGGCCAGATCTCTTTCTCTCACTGAGGTCAATGTCAGAAATCTGATTGACCTCAGTAGAAGGTCAGTAGAAAAACGTCATAGAATTTAAGATCCAAAGGAATTTTTCTCATGCAATCAGTCTTGCCCAGCCAAAATTTATTTCAACAGCTCCTGTATAAAGTGCACAGGCATGTGGAGATATATAGCAAATACTTTTTTTACTGGTGGTAATACAACCACCAGTTAAAATATAGCTACATCTTTTAAATGACACACCTGTTAAAAGTATTTGGGTTTTATCACTAAATTAGCAAGCAAAGTCATTCAAGGATCTAGTGTCCAACACAGCTGAATACATAGCTCTCCCTTTTATTTATTTTTTCAACAATAAGAAGGGACATGTAGGCAACTCCATGTAACTCAGCAATAAAACCCAAAAGCTGCAAGCAGAATAAGTAAAATCTCAAAAGAGACTTTGGGCATGCTTAAGAACACAACCAGTAGTAATAAATCCTTTGTAAACCAGAGGTCACCCACAGGCAGCTAAATGGCAGGGACAAATATGGGTGTGGATGCCTGTGGCTATTTAATCTTCCTTTTATTTAGAATCAATGTGAATTGCAAAATTGTCTTGAATAAAGAAACCCCATGAATAACAGTAAGTTTCAATAAGCTATGGAGCAAATTGAACAGCCTAGATCAAGGACTTTCCTTTTCATGACTATTTGCTAAACATAACTTCTAAATCAATGTAAATTTGGAGATAGTGGTAGGCACTTCATACCTAGCCCTTAATGGTGAAATATCAGAAGAAAATCCAGCATAATTATCCTCCATTTTAGTGAGCTTTATTGTTCAACAACAGTAGTGGTACATGCAGATATGAGATGAGGTACAAGCAAGAAACAGAGATTCCGCAAAATCTAGGTGATTGTTAATGGTGCAAAAATACTGACAAAACATGGCAAAGAAACACTACCATATTAAACAGGGAAGAGAAAGAAAAAAATATTAGTAAAAAGGCCTAGCTACTGACTGGCAACTATAACTGCCTTTGCAGCATGCATTTTTAAAAATAATCACTACTTTGGAAAAAAAAAAACAACTGTTGCTTCTGGTGACATTGATTTTAGTGCTCATCTTGAGCAGTTGTCTTTGTTTTAGTTAATTTGGAGGTTCCAAAGACTTTAGAGGATAGACAAATAATATCATCCCCTTGCACATCTTTTTGACAAGAGGGAGGTGTTGTGTTTTAAGGCTGGGCTGGCCACTAAATCCTGGACAGATGCTCTCTATTAACTCCCTCCCCTCCCTAGAAGGGAAGAGAAAGAGAACAAGGGAGAGAGACTGTATGGGTTGGAAAAGAAAACTAAGAGATTTAATGAATCAATATTACTAATACTACAGGATAATAATGTAAATAAGAAAACAATGGGATATATAAAAATATGTACAAGTATATATGAAACCAATATAAAATCCTCCCCTCCCACCTCCCTCAATGACAAATACGTCACCAGAAGCTCTGCAGAGCAGGGCACTGGAAAAGTCCCAGTCAGGACCCAGCAGCAGGTGGGAGCAGGATGCAACAAGATTTCAGCAACAAGCCTATACATATCTTCACAGTTTGTCCACAACAAACTTTACAGCCATCAATACAACCACAGGAACATATTTCTGCAGATATGTCAGTTTACTCAGAAAAACCCCAGTAAACTGTAATGAATACTTCTGCATCTGGATACCTTACAACATATTACCTCAACTGCTATTATTCATGATCTGGGATGAATTATATGCTCTCTCTTTGCATGAATGTGTCAACCAAGAGAATAATGAAACATGTCTAGCCAAGAATGTATTTTCAGCATTAATTGTAGAATAATATTCCTATTTCTACAATGAAAAAAAATCTTTCAGGACTACACAGGAAGAAAAGGAATTGGCAGTCTTCCAACAATCATAAACAATAGATAGATAGATTCAATAGGCAGATACAAACAACCACCATGTTAACTGAAATCTGTCTGTATAAAACTCAGTGAGGTCTACCTAAGCATGCAGTTATTGAAATAAACAGCAAAATTATCCTGGAAGATTTATTATACTCAAAAAAAGCATTTTTTTCCTTTTCATATCCTTCTCAGGTCACTTTGTAGGACAGATTTCTTTTCCAGAATGCAAGTTTAAGCATGTCAAATACTAGCAATAGTCTATGGAGAAACTGCAGTCTTTCTAATTATGAGAGAGATGTTAAAAATTACAGCGCAAAGAATGTTTCTGTATATTGGATTTCAGCTATCTTCTCTATCATTATCACCCTGATTAAAGATTCTTCCTTTTTTTACATACTTTGTGATGTAAAATAACCAAATCTTTTATTTAAAAATAAAGTGGTGGGGTTTTTTTGAAGAGTTCAGAGGAGAGATCTGTAGTGGAAGATCAGCATGATGCCACTCTATCCACAGGGAAGGTTGCCTGTGTCACCTAACACTTGGCTTGCCTTTTCTTTGCTTCCTTCTTTAGGGTTCAGATCAGCTAGCTTTTGGAAAGAGGATAGAAACAAAGAGCAAGCCAATTCCAGAAATGAGATTTTTAAATTTTGTTTTGTCCCTTAGTGGTTTTGTTTGATTTTGTCCAAGACTTAACACGGTTGAGGGAAGGTTTAGTGTATCTTCTTAATTTCAATTAGAAACGTAAATGGTGTTGGTTTGGAAAGCCTTAACCACAGCTGGCTAAGAAACAGTTCTGTTTACTCTTTCTGAAAAAAACGATTGCGACAAAAAACCCTTGTAATAACTGCCAAGAGAAAATTAAAAACCTGTTTTCAATTCAGTTTTTAAGAAAAGTCATATTTTTGCCCTTTCCAAAATAAAATTCAAGCTTTTCATTTTAAGTCAAATAAAACACTTTCAGCTAAATCACAAATTTATTTTTACTTAATTTATTATACATTAGTATGTTCTGAAGTACTTCTATGGGACATTTGGTGGTTGTGAGAACTCCTTCCTGAACTTTTTTTTCTTAATACTGTACACATGATCTCACTGAAATTGTACTTTCTATCATAGGTTCTTTCTCATTAGCCATTACTCAGATAATCAAGATACATCAATTAAGGGTATATACTACTGTCTTCATACCTAGAAAGAGGTGATTCTAGTTATGTTTCTGTCATTTGATCAGAAACCCTTTTGCTGCTAGGAGAAGGGATAAGCTCTCCCTCAACAAGTGAACAGTCCTTCTTCAATTCTATCACAGGCAAGAAAAGCAAGGAAAGAACTCACTGTCAAATCCAACATCAACATGAAGTTAAAATTTCTATTCATGTCTATTACTAAATTACACACAAAAAAAAGTTATATAGAACCTTTTACATATGATCTCTGATAAGAAGGATTAGGAACACATCAAAGATAACATCAGCAAGATGCAGTAGCCTTCAAGTAGCATTTGCTTGCTTTGACACTTGGGCCATTAGGGTAGTAACCATTACATGCATCCTCCAACTAGCAGGAGAGGAGGTGATTCACTTATTTCCTACAAATATGTCCTCAGCTAACTTAGGCTCACTAGCTTTGAAAGACTCCTGTACATTTTGCCTAATACCTAGTAACAAGAGAAAAACTACTTTACGAGTGCTACTCAGAATCTGAAGGACTTTTAGTTGTTTTATTTTGAGAAAAAAAGCACTCTGTAGGAAAAACACATTAGTCCAAGCAAAATAAGCAGCAACTTACACTTAAGTCAAAAGCAGAGATTTGCTGTATATAACCCAGTTAATCTGTTTTCATTCTTTTACTTTCCATCTCCATCAAAAACAATTATGTCAGACTACATAAACAGATTTCTCTCATTAACCTGTTATACACAAGGGTACTGGTGAGTTATTTTACCAGTATGACCTATAGATGTTTTTACTGAACTGGCTGAACTTGCAAATTAATCTCAGATTCTGGGATAGCTGCTGCTTCCTCTAGAATTTCAATCTGAATTCAGATTCTCTAGAGAAAATACGGCCTTCTGGTAGCCAAACAAAAAGAGTATGCCAAGCATGGTGCACAAACACTACAGCTGTCTCAGGTTCCTTGGTTGAGTCCCAAGGAGCAGTAGCAGCCAACAGACATGACTCCCAGATCTTGGGCAAGTCATCTCCTTACAAACAAAACCAAACCAAAACAAAAAAACCCAAAACCCCCAACCACCAAAAGTCCACTGATAGAACTGAGTCTTCTCAGTTTTACCTCCTTTCTTTCCCTTGAGAAATAAAAGTAAAGAAGCCATGCATTAGTTTAAGACAGTGCATTGCAAGCTTTAGGGGACACTTTAGCCCGAGAACTTGGAACTAACAAAATAGAGGAAAAGGCAATTTTGCAATGCAGCTAGAATGATGAGGAAAATAACAGCTGACGCTCTTAGCCTAGCTTGAATCCCTCTCACATATGGTAGTTTGGCATGAGGGATACCACAATCAATTGCCAGGTAAATGGCCATGGAAGTCCCTCTCAAGCAACTATTAAAAAGAACTAGGAAAGAAAAAGTTGGCTGAGAAAAAAGGTAAATCAATCTGGGAGACTGAAAAATAAGACAAGAAAATGGAGAAAAATAAAGGCAATAAGACACTGCATAAAGCTGGGGAAAGGTAAGGAAGGACAATAGTATGGAAGAACAGAAACAGAACAGAGAACTTAAGACACTGAAAAAGACAAAAATATTTAAGGAAGAAACCTAATAGACAAGGAAGATGAAACAAGAAACAAAAAAAAGAGGAGAAGAAATAATTTAAAATTCAAAAATTCTGTAATATTAAAATAACAAAATGTTGTCTAAGAGATAGACCAGTCATGAACAGCTCCACATTTATCATTATGACCACCTATTTGAATATATGTATCTCCCTGGATTATGACCAAATCAAAACCAACTAAATCACTGTTCTGCTTTTCATTTAGGAGTTGAAAATATAAAAATAATCTTAGAAATTAAGCCTTTAATAGTGCTTTCTTCATAAAGTCTGATAGGCAACTGAACTACACTGGATAAATATGCTAATAATTAGAAAACACAGACAACTAAGAAGCTTTTGAACCTGAAAAATCAAAAGCAGGATTAATTTAAATAAGAATTTAGTTGTATACAGTTGTACATTTTCACATTCATTAATTGTTAAAAAAGACCAATAGGAAAAACATCTTCAATTTAACCCTATCTGTATTTCTAAGAAAAAAAAATACCTCTGATGAACTGCAGATTGATGCAGGAGCAACTCAGTACAACTAAATAGTCTGCCTTTGCAGAGATCAGTCCCTATCAGCCATGACAATATCATGTAATCTATTAATAAATTTTAGTACTTAAATACTTCTTTTTTATATAAATAAAGACATAGGCCTTAAGGTTATACATAAGGACAGTGACCAGTTATGTACATGAACTATTTTATTTACTCTTTGAATTATGGAATTACTGGTCCAATAATCAGAATAAATGTTCCTCTATCCTTGAAACTTAAAAGGGAAAGTGCAAGTTTACACACATGTCCTGTAAGTATACTTGCATCAATACAGAATTTCTCACTCACATTGCTTTCAATGTTGCAATCCAAATCACAAAGAAATAAAATTTGTAAAAATATTGTCTGAGTTAGATGTTAGCATAAATTAAGCAATATTATTCTTCATATTTTTAATAATGAGATAAGTTATCACCAGGTTATTCCTTAAGAGCTACAATCTGAAGTCCACAACTTCAGTCTCCTTTTGAACCTATATATTTGTGCCAAGGCCTCAATCACCTCTACAGAAAATCTCTAACATAAGAAATATAATTGTGCGGAACAAAGAGTCAGCTCAGGTCTAGTACTCTGTTTCTACAGTATTTTCTAATCTGCACTCTTGGAGTCCAAGGATGACTGAAGAAGACCATAAGACATGACTAACAAAATGAAAATTGCAGATGCTAGACAGCAATGTATGTTTCTGTTGTTTATACGTATTCCTTTAGAAAAGATAGTAAAAAATATCTTGGAAAATATCCAGTGGTCTACAACTAAAAACAGAAAGCCACTGACTTGTCAGAGATATTCGTAACTTTATTGTCAGAAACATGAGCGTGCTTTTTGTGACATGATGAAGTTTTTTACATGCATCTGTCTGCATTTTTTTTTCCTGCAGGGTAAATCCCTGACTCAATTCTCACTCTGCCATCTGAAAAGCTCTTCCCAAGAGTACACCCAGTCTCTCCCACAGATGGAGTAATCACCATTCCTTCTAAACATCACCCCTCCCCTCTCTGCAGCCAGACCTTTATAAAAGAAATGCTAATAATATAGATACTGCAAGGGACTGCAAAGCCAGATTAGCTATATATATGTATATATATAGCTAAT
>NW_010199623.1:0-4627 GCF_000695765.1 Mesitornis unicolor
ATGGGGCCCACATCCAAATTTCTCCCCCATGATTTCATAATTTGGAAGCTTTATATCCATAATTTTGGGGCCTACAAGCGAAGTCACCCTGGATCCCTTTCCTGGTGGCCTCTTTGTGGTCACCCTCGCCATATTTTGGGGTAATTTTTTGGGGGGAAACTCTCCAAATTTCGAGTTTAATCTCATTTCTCTCCCTGATTTCCCACAGCGGCCGCTCTCCAGTGCCAGGTGTGCAAATATCGGATCCCCCTGGTCGGGTGTTTCCGGGGGGCGAACGTGACCACGTGCGAGCGGAGGGAGAAATGCGCCCTCATTAAAACCTCCCTGGGTGCGTAATTAGGGGGGTCCGACCCGTTGGGTTCCCTCGGGGTCGTCCTTATTTTTGGGAAAAGGTCAAATTCCTTTTTTGGGGGGAAGATGGACCTAAAAATGGCTCCAAAGCGGCGATTTTAGGCGAAAGAGGAGGAGGTTTGGGCGAGCCCGCGTCTCGTTTGGGGGCGGGTTTGGTGGTCTCGAAGGCCTTGTCCAATCAGATGAGTCCGTTTGGCTCCGTCTTTTGATTCTTCACCTCTTTCTTTTGATTCTTTAAATTTTTTCTTTGAATTATTCAACTCTTTCTTTCGAAACTTTCGTTTGTGTCCTGTAATTATTCAGCCTTCATTCAACCACTTCATTTTTCTTTTCGTTATTGGACTCTTTGAATTGTTTGACGCTGTCTTTTACGGATTGAATTTTTTAAAAAATTATTTCACTTTCTATTGGTTATGTCCATTTTTTAAATTATTTCACTCTTTCTTTTAATGGTTTCACTTTTTCTTTCGATTATTTAGCTCTTTCTTTTGATAACTTCATTTTTTCATTTAATTATTTCACTTTTTCTTTTGATAATTTTATTTTCTCTTTGAGTTGTTTCACTTTTTCTTTGGATAATTTCATTTTTTCTTTGAATTATTTCACTTTTTCTTTCAACAGTTTTATTTTTTCTTTTAATGATTTCACTTTTTCATTCAATAATTTCATTTTTTCTTTGAATTATTTCACTTTTTCTTTCAATTTCATTTTCTCTTTGAGATGTTTCACTTTTTCTTTCAACAATTTCATCTTTTAATTATTTCACTTTTTCTTTCAATAATTTCATTTTTTCTCTGAATTATTTCACTTTTTCTTTCAACAATTTCATCTTTTAATTATTTCACTTTTTCTTTCAATAATTTCATTTTTTCTCTGAATTATTTCACTTTTTCTTTCAACAATTTCATTTTCTCTGAGTTGTTTCACTTTTTCTTTCAACGATTTCATCTTTGAATTATTTCACTTCTTCTTTGGATAATTTCATTTTTTCTTTTAATGATTTCACTTTTTCTTTCAATAATTATTTAACTCTTTCTTTTGATCATTTATTTTTTCTTTTAATTTTGTAGCTCTTTCTTTCAACAATTTCATTTTTTCTTTGAATTATTTCACTTTTTCTTTCAATAATTATTTAACTCTTTCTTTTGATCATTTATTTTTTCTTTTAATTTTGTAGCTCTTTCTTTCAACAATTTCATTTTTTCTTTGAATTATTTCACTTTTTCTTTCAATAATTATTTAACTCTTTCTTTTGATCATTTATTTTTTCTTTTAATTTTGTAGCTCTTTCTCTTGATAATTTCATTTTTTCTTATAGTTTTGTAGCTCTTTTTTCTTTTGATAATTTCATTTTTTCTTTTAATTATTTCACTTTTTCTTTCAACAATTTCATCTTTGAATTATTTAACTCTTTCTTTTGATCATTTATTTTTTCTTTTAATTTTGTAGCTCTTTCATTTGATATTTTCATTTTTTCTTTGAATTATTTCACTTTTTCTTTCAATAATTTCATTTTGTCTTTGAGTTGTTTCACTTTTTCTTTCAACAATTTCATCCTTGAATTACTTCACTTTTTCTTTCAATAATTCCATTTTTTCTTTGAATTTTTTCACTTTTTCTTTTGATAATTTCATCTTTTCTCTTAATTATTTCACTTTTTCTTTCGATAATTTCATGTTTTCTTTGAATTATTCAACTCTTCCCTTAGACAATTTCATTTTTTCCCTATAATGATTCAGCCTTCATTTACTCATTTCATTTTTGAAATCACTTTTTAAAAAATCAATTATTCTTTTAATAATTTAGCTCTTTCCTTCAACAATTTCATTTCTCTTTTAATTATTTAACTCTTTGACTTTTTTAACTCTTTGAAGTATTTAATTTTTAAAAATTATTTAACTTTCTTTTAATAATTCAGCTCTTTCTTATAATTATTTAACTCTTCCTTATAATCATTTAACTCTTTCTTTTAATTATGTCGCTCTTTCTTTTAATTATGTCGCTCTTTCTTTCAATAATTTCATCTTTTCTCTTCGTTTTGTAACTCTTCCTTTCGATAATTTCAGGTTTTTCCCCTATAATTATTTGCCCTTCATTTAATTACTTCATTCTGTCTTTTAATTATTTATACCTTTCTTTCAGGAATTTAATTTTTCTTTTATTTCACTCTTTGAATTATTTCACTCTTTGAATCACTTAATTATAAAAAATCCTTTCACTTTTGTTGATTATTTCAATTTTTTTAAAAATTATTTCACTCTTTTAATAACATCATTTTTTCCTCATAATTAACTTTCTTGTCGTTAATTTTTTCTTTGAATTATTTAACTCTTCCTTTGATTATTTACTTTTTCTTTTAACTATTTAACTCTTATATTTAGCTTTCTTTTAAGAATTCCAGTTTTCTTTTCGTTTTTAACTCTTTCTCTTAAGAATTTCTTTTTTCTTTTCATTAACTCCTCTTAATAATTTCCTTTTTATTTTAATTATTGACTCTTTGGATAATTTCATTTTTCTTTGAATTACTTAGCTCTTTCTTGGAATTCTTTCATTTTTTTCTTTCATTTACTCTTTCTTTTAATTATTTAACCTTTTCTTTTAATCATTTAATTTGCCTTTTAATTATTCCTCTCTTTAATTAACACGAGCGAGCTGTGACTTCCAGATCCATTAAGTTTGGCAAAGCCCTCTGGGATCACCCAACCCACCACCACCACGGCCACTAAACCACATCTCAAAGTGCCACATTTACATGGTCTTTTGGTCAAAAAATGAATTTTTTAATCAATTTGCCTGTGTAATTGAAGTGGTTGCTTCCCCACCTCTCAATCTCGAAGATTCTGATTGGCTGAGGGCCGCTGGGCTCTAACTCCGCCCCCTTTTTCCCCACATTTACACGGTTTTTTGGTCAAAAAATGAATTTTTTAATCAATTTGCCTGCATAATTGAAGTGGTTGCTTCCCCACCTCCCAACCTCGAAGATTCTGATTGGCTGAGGGTCACTGGGCTCTAACTCCGCCCCCTTTTCCCCCACATTTACACTTTTTTTGGTCAAAAAATGAATTTTTTAATGAATTTGCCTGCATAATTGAAGTGGTTGCTTCCACACCTCCCAACCTCGAAGATTCTGATTGGCTGAGGGCCGCTGGGCTCTAACTCCGCCCTCTTTTCCCCGCAGCCGGTGTCACCCTCTACTACCAACAAGGCTGCACCTCGGCCATGAACTGCGGCCGCACGCGGGCGGCCGACGCCGAATCGCGCCTCACCTCGCGCTACTCCTGCTGCGAGACCGACCTCTGCAACCAGGAGTGGGGCGAGGACCCCGCCGAGTGACCCCTCTCCTCAATTTAACCTCAAACATCCTCATCACCGCCCTTAATTACGACCTCGTTATCCATGCATCTTGATTTTCGCCGAATAATTCAGTTGGAAATTGAGACCGTCGAGCGCAACCACGACCTCTCTGCTCCTGCACCACACCTCTAAGTCCCTTCTTGGCTCTACCAATAAACCCCCAGGCTTGGAACCCGCTGCCAAATTTGGCAGGCGTCTGTGTTGTCCTTTTTTCAAGCTCTTCAGACTCAGCGTTCCCATTGGCTGGAAGCTCCACGCAGCCCCGAACGCAATCCCCGCTATGAAATCCCCCGAGGGCAAACCAAGGTGCTTTTTCCCTGGTTGTATCCTGGTTTATTTCCCCTAAAATTTCGTTAAAAATTTCCTAAAATTCCCTTAAAATTTCCCTAAAAAATGTCCTAAAATTCCTCTAAAAATTTGCCCCAAATTCCCTTTAAAAATTTCCTAAAATTCCCTTTAAAAATTTCCTAAAATTCCCTTAAGAATTTTGTAAAATTCCCTAAAAAGATTTCCTAAAATTTCCCTAAAAAATTCCTAAAATTCCTGAAACAAATTTCCTAAAAGTCCCTAAAATAATTTCCTTGATTTCCCTAAAAAAAAATTTCCTAAAATTACCTTTTAAAATTCCCTAAAATAATCTTTAAAAATTTACCAAAAAATCCCTAAAAAATTCCTAAAATTCCTTTTAAAAACTGCCTAAAATTCGATTAAAAGTTTCCCCAAAATTCCATAATTTCCTAAAATTATCTTTAAAAGTTACCTAAAATTCCATTAAAAATATCCCCAAAATTACCTTTAAAAATTCCCTTAAAATATCCTAAAATTTCTTTAAAAAATCCCTAAAATCCCCTAAAAAAATTTCTTACATTTCCCTAAAGATCTTTTCTAAGATTCCCTAAAAATATTTCCTAAAATTTCCCTA
>NW_010199623.1:4778-5189 GCF_000695765.1 Mesitornis unicolor
AATTCCCTTAATAAATTCCTAAAATTCCCTTAAAAAGTTCCTAAAATTCCCCCACAGGAGGTGGGAGATGCCCTCCAGGTGATGTTTTTGCCCTTATTTGCGCGTTATTACCCCAAAATTCGAGCCGGGAGGTGAATAATTCATTGATGGTTGAAAATTTGGATGAAAATTTCCATTTCTGAGCCTTTCGGGTGGAGAAATCAGATTTTGGAGAGGGTTAAAAAGGCCCCTGAGGGGAAAATTCAGGCCTAGAAACAGGTGCTGGAAATGTGACCCAGGCCTTGGCGCGGATGAGGAGGAGGAGGAGGAGGGGGGGAAGGAATTATGAGGGGGACACACACGATGACAGCGGGGACAAATGAGGCAGCGACGGGGTTGGAAAGGAGCGGGAGCTCCCCCCGCCGCCCAATG
>NW_010199623.1:5541-6571 GCF_000695765.1 Mesitornis unicolor
CCACATGCGCCATTTTCTCCTTTATTTCCCCCCCAAATTCATCTTTTTCTCCTTTTTCCCCCCAATATTCACATTTTTCTACCTTATTTCCCCCCAAATTCACATTTTTATCCCTTTTCTCCCCCATATTCACATTTTCCCTTTATTTTCCCCCATATTGACCTTTTTCTCCTCATATTCACATTTTTCTCCTTTATTTTTCCTCCATATTCACATTTTTTCTCCTCAATATTCACATTTTTCTCCTTTTTCTACCCCCAAATTCACCATTTTCTCCTTTATTTTTCCCCCCAAATTCACCTTTTTCTCCTTTTTCCTCCCAATATTCACATTTTTCTACCTTATTTCTCCCCAATTTCACATCTGTCTCCCTTTTCTCCCCCATATTCACATTTTTCTCCTTTATTTTCCCCCATATTCGTATTTTTTCTCCCCAATATTCACATTTTTCTCCCTTTTCTCCCCAGTATTCACATTTTTCTCCTTTATTTTCCCCCATATTCGTATTTTTTCTCCCCAATATTCACATTTTTCTCCCTTTTCTCCCCAGTATTCACATTTTTCTCCTTTATTTTCATCCATATTCACCTTTTTCTCCTTTATTTCCCCCCATATTCACATTTTTCCTCCTCAATATTCACATTTTTCTCCTTTTTTTGCCCAATGTTCACATTTTCCTCCCTTATTTCCCCCCAAATTCACATTTTTCTCTTTATTTTCCCCCACTTCGTTGCCCATTGCTTCTCTTCAGGTGTCTAAATCTGGGATTTCTTTGGGTTTTTTTGGTTTTTATTGCTATTTATTAATTTCTGGAGGCCGGATGGATTTCCCCCCAGCCCAGCCCACCACCTCTTCCTGTATCCCTGAAGATACGTGAGGAAAAATGTAGGCACGACGTAGGAAAAAACCATTTCTTTTCTACACTTTCTATATTATTTTCTTTATTTTCTGTATTATTTTCTGTATTTTCTATATTTTCCATATTTCCTATATTTCCTGTATTTTCTATACTATTTTCTATACTATTTTC
>NW_010199624.1:0-772 GCF_000695765.1 Mesitornis unicolor
GCCAACGAAGACATGGAAACAGACTTTTTCCTTGTCCCATCCTAGCCAAAAAAACCCAACTCCAACAACAAAACAACCCATTACTGACTCACTTTCAGCCTGTAGTTTGTTTGTGAATAAACAAACTGAGGTGTGGAAATCAGTTACCAATCAACTGGGGTTTTATTCCTGTTCTTGGTGTCTTTGATGGCTGTTGGTTTTTTTAATCCGGGAAGAATGTAGTAAACGAGTAAGAGACAGTTCTTCTATTTATGCACTGTTTGCATCGGTATGCGGCTATTGGTATGAAAAGCAGCCATTCCCTGAGCATCCCGACTAAACAACAACCTTTAAAGCAAAGTGCTTAGAAAAAGCAAACAAGAAGTGCAGAAGGGGGAAATGCGGGTGGGCGAGGGGGTGAACACTGTTTTTTTCATTTACACTTGTATTTCTTCGACCGCCTAGGAAAGCGTTAAACTCCCAAATCTCCCGATGCTCTTTTCACCTCCCAAAGTTGTGCCTTACAATGAGAAAGGCTTTCCTGTCCCCTTTTGAAGGAAGCATGTTTAAAACCACGGTGGCTGGGGTTGGCTGCAAACTCCATGGCTGAGGATGGAATCGTGCTCAGACTCAGCACAGTCTGGATTCAGCGGGACTGAGATGCAGCCAGCATCAGCAAGACAAAGGCAGAGATAATGAAAACGGGAACAACCCAAAGAATTAAGGGAACCAGCAGCATCTGATTAGAGCTGAAAGGAAAACCTGGCTAGTGTTTCTGAGGACTGTGCAGTCG
>NW_010199625.1:0-3855 GCF_000695765.1 Mesitornis unicolor
GGCCGGCTGGGGGGAACGGGAGGGTGCTGTGGGTGCGTGTGGGGATCCAGTTCCGTGAGGGGGGACCCGTGGCGGGGCCCATCTGTGGTGCGGGGGGAGTGTGGGGCGTGTGGGTGTCCGGTTCCGTGAGGGGGGACCCTGTGAGACTCGGCTGTGGAGCCGAGGAGGGGGAGAGGGAGGCCCTCGTGGGCCCGGGCTGTGGAGCCGGGGAGCTTGCGTGGTAACGGGCCGTGAAGGCCTGGGGGACAGTGGGGACCGTAGGGAGCAGGGAAGGGGGAACGGCCCGAGGCGTTGTGCAGTGCCTTGCCCTTCCCTGGAGAATGACGTGAGCGCAGTAGAAGTTCCCAAGCTCCACTGATTAAGTCCTTGACAGCAGGACTTGCTGCTTCTCGCTAAAATCTGGTGCGCTCTTAATGTTGCTGAATCCACAAGTTTTCTAACCCTGCTCAAATCTCCAGGGAGAAAGATCTCGATGAGGTTCTGCAGACACACACGGTGTTTGTCAATGTCTCCAAAGGCCAGGTGGCAAAGAAGGAAGATCTTGTTCAAGCATTTGGGACGGATGACCAGACAGAAATCTGTAAGATGGTAGGTCTCCCACACTTTGCTTTGTGAAAGCTTGGAGAAGATTTTCTGAATATTTGACAGAAGAGTCACACAGACATGGCACTTTGCTTTGACACTGGGAGGCTGTCACAGAACGCAGTGCTGCTGTAGGCCAAAGGGTTGGTTGGTAGGAAATGAGAAAAAACGAGTGGTAACTGGGGGATTGTCTCAAGTTCTGTCTCTGCATCTGGTTGAAAGGAATGTTCTGTGTAACACACAGCTTTTGTGGACTGGTGTCTGTTGCCCAAGAAGAAAGCTTAGCCAGTCCTGAGGAGTTTCTAATCTAAGAGATGTTCTTAACAATACAAAGGGGACGGTTGCTTCCTGTGTGTAGTGCAATTGAATGTTAAGAGCAGATCTAATTTCTTAGTCCTTTTTGGCAGAACACAAACCATGGGCTTGCTGTAGCTCATGAGAATTCAGATCAAGCTCTGCTTCACCTTTACTGTCTCTGTGGTGGTTTTTTGTCTGAAATCTTCCCAGGGTTTGTCATCACTATGTACATTAATACGACGGTTGTTCTTTCTCTGCACTTCACATCTGACCAAACCATCCAAACCACTGCTAGATTTAACAGTTCCTAGCGTCTTCACTCTTCAGTCAAACCTGTGACATTTATGCACTGAGTTCTTTATTTTTACTGTCCAGATTTTATCGAAAGGGGAGCTACAGGTATCAGACAAAGAACGACACACACAGCTGGAGCAGATGTTTCGAGACATTGCAACGATTGTGGCTGACAAATGTGTGAATCCTGAAACAAAGAGACCATACACAGTCATCCTTATCGAACGAGCCATGAAGGATATTCACTACTCCGTCAAACCGCACAAGAGCACGAAACAGCAGGTTTGTTTTCTTGAAGAATCAGTCTCTGCACCAGGGGATGTCTTACAGTGTGGTTTTCCTGTCAGCAGTCACAGAGGCTTCAAAAATCCCTGTGGTCTAAAGCCCACAGAACGACGACCCGGCTGGCTGGCGGTTCAGTGCTGGATCCAAGCGGCCGCTGAAGCTCATGAACCTTGTTTTCTAATAATTCAGGAAAGGGAGAAAAAAGAGAAGCTTAATTAAAGCTGCAACAGTGATGTGCCTGGAAGAAAGAGTTTTGTTGTTTACTTAAATCAGTCTTTGCATGTGAGGCACATGGGTTTCTGTTCTGCAGTATAACTACTATTTAATATTATTTCAGACAGGTTTTTTAAGTATTTGAAGTGATCACAAACACTAAAATAGCATAATGGCAAACTCCCTGCAGCAATGACAGTGGCCAGCACTGAGAAATGCGTCTGAAGCCAATGCAGAGGATCTGAGATTTGGATCTGTGTGGGGTTTTTGGCAGATGTGTACATGCTCTTTGTGCTCAATGTCTCTGCAGGCACTGGAAGTGATCAGACAGTTGAAGGAGACCATGCAAATTGAACGCGCTCACATGAGGCTGCGATTTATTCTTCCAGCAAAGGAGGGGAAGAAACTGAAAGAGAAGCTCAAGCCACTGATTAAAGTTATTGAGAACGAAGACTTTCACGAACAGTTGGAAATTGTAAGCAATAAAGCGGTCTCTGGGTTTACTACCTGATTTGACTATACCTGTACAGTTTACTAGAAGGTGAATTAGTATCTGGAAGTGGGTTAGATAAGCTGCAGTTTACCAGAGATTCTAAATCTGAGATGTAGGTTTTAATTCCACACAATGCTAGTGAAGAAAGCTTGGAAGTGGCCTTCATTTCCCAGAGATTGCTGCTTCAGGCTGGGGAGAAGCACGGTGTGGTTTCTCTTAGCAGTGATTCTTCTACAGCACAAAGAAGTTCTTCTGCTGGAATGTTACTGTAATTTATTTGGAGGGTCAGGCCTGTATTTTGACAGAGGTTAATTAGTTTTTTAAAAAACAGCGTGTGGTAAGGCAACATTTGGTATTGGTAAAAATCTTTCTGAGAACAGATTAGAATCCAGCCATCAAAAAACACACCCGGTGTGCGTAGATGGAACTGCAGAACTTTTGGAAAGATTGCTTAGTAGAAATTGCTTATCGACTCTGCAAAGTCCTTTTTGTAACTAAACAATGTTTTTTCATTATAATGAACGTTAGACCTTGAAAAGGAGCTGATGAAAACCAAATCTTGCTCGACTGATGAAATGTGAAATATTTCAGGTGTGCCTTATTGACCCAGGCTGCTTCAGAGAGATCGACGAGCTGATCCGGAGCGAGACAAAAGGGAAAGGAACGCTGGAAGTGCTCAGTCTGAAAGATGTGGAGGAAGGAGATGAAAAGCTTGAATAACGAAAACCCTTCCTGTTCTGTTTTAACAGCATCTACAAAATGACTGGCAACAACCGCTCTCTCGTTAGGCCTATATTTTTTTTCCAGTCTCTTGCTGCCATGTATTTCCTGACATAAATCCTTTGGGGTTTTTCCATGCAGTCTGTTGGGGTTTTTGTTATCATTTTACAGTTGCTTGGTGTAGGGTGTCAAGAGTTGCACTAACAAGGACTGAGTTAAGATGCGATGCAGGAGTTGCTCTGGAGTTGCTACTGTAGCTATTGAAGAGTCTTTGATAACGGTGCCAATAATTTTTGCTTGAAGTTGCTGGTGTTGAGTGGAAGATTGCACAAGTCACTGAGGGGTGGGGTTTGCATGTGAGGAGAAGAATCTTCAGAAAAGGGAGCCGCATTTTCCCTTCCAAACAGGTGGAAAAATTTGTCTCTAAACCAATATCTTGGCAGCATGAAAACTGACTTAGACTTCCATAATTGGCTGCTTGATAATTAAGAGTACTTTAAAGGACCATTCTTCAAGATTTCCTTCCCCAGATATAGCACTACTTGCTGATTTAGAAAAAATGTTCAAATAACTTATTCATAAAATATATTTAGCTACATTAATAAAAATGAATTATTCTCTATTTATATATTATAGATGCAGAAAGAAATAAAATAATTATTTTTGTTAATAGTGTAGGAGGTAGCTCTGGCCATGGTGATGCTTTCTGTAGGCTGAAGGCCCACTCTGCACTGTAAGCTGTTCTCATCCATGTGTCAGTGAATCCTAAGTAGGCGGTGGTGTCCCTGGCCATTGAGCCAGGCCGGCTTTTGTTGGGCCTTAATTCCTTGGCGTAAGTGTTTGTGCGTGCCCCTTTTTAGTATGAGAGGAAAACAACTCTGGCAGCTGTCCTTTATCCTCTGACTCTTTGTGCTGCTTGCTAATGCACACACACCATTTGCAGCCAGCTCCTGAGGCATGGTACGTAGCTC
>NW_010199625.1:3873-7720 GCF_000695765.1 Mesitornis unicolor
ACAACAGCTAAAAATACAAACTGGCAGGCAAAGCAGATGTCCTTGGATGGTGAACAGCTAAACCAGCAGAAATCTCAGGAGCCTTTGCACTATGGACCTGTTTCCACACTGATGGCATGCAGATGAGCGTGTGTCGAGTTCGTTGCTGTTTACTCGCAGAGCGCATGACCCTGCCTGTTACACGACAATGAAACAGCTCTGGGTTGTGCTCTTGACGTAACTTTTTCCTTTGCACCATTAACACATCCTGAATTTTCTAGAATTGAAGCAGGGAGAGTTGAAGTCAACTGGAGGAGGAGGGGTGTGATGGGTCGGGAGCAGAGGGCCTGCAGGACTAGATCCTGAGTCAGGGGCTTCCTCTTTGAGACTATTTCCACAGTGGTCTTTTGACATGAGCTTGTGCAAGGGTGGGTTATATTTCTTTAGTAATATCTTAGAAGGACTTGCCACTATAGAGCCTGAGTTTTGCTGATGTCCAGTGAAACAGAGTCTTGAACCACTTTATTCATTTTTAAATGCTTTCTTTTGCCCCCAGGGTCATCTTCCATGGTGTTAAAATCCTGCCTAGGAAAGTGTGGTGGCACATTGTGTTTGCCATTGCCATGTGGACACAGACTCAGTGCAGAGGTCTGTATGTGTGTGGACAGATGGCAGGGTTCCTCATGTACAAGCTCTTAACTGCTTGTCTTTCAGCTGGCCAGCTCTTAACGCACACTTTGTGAAGCGCTGCAGATGATGATGTTGATATTTCGCTTGTCACTGGCAATTAGTGCTAACATGCAGCTCATAAATCTGCAAATGAGACGCTGAGTAAGAGCCTCAGATTCCATTGTGTCAGTACTATTTGATTTCGCTGTCCTGTGATTTCTTTGTTTTCTGTGTTGAACACCTAGGATGGCTGCAGGTTAAAGATACCGAGTTACAGAAACAATCTAAGCTGGTTTATGAGCTTGGTGCTAGGGAGGCAATTTCCTTAAGAAGTTTTTCTCCACGAATCAAATGTAATGGATTTGCTCTGGTAGAGGGAGCTTGATTTAATTTATCAACAAATAAATGTACATGTTTGCATTTCTTCTTGTATTTGTAGTTCAGCAAGAACATACGGTACACCTCAAAATAAAAATCAGTATTGCGAGCTGGTTGTTCTTGCCCGTTTCAGCAGAAGCTCGACTCGCTGTGTAACCGTTTCCTAATGAACTGAAGTTGTAGAAGGTGCATATCTGCGTGGTAATAGACTGCTCTTGGCAGCTGCAATAAGCTGGCAGCTTCCTGGCGAGTGCTGGGAGTGTGTTTGGGTTTACGTGTACATGAATTTTCCCTGAAATTGTCCTTGCCGTGTTTTTGGTGGGGCTTGAAGGGCTCCCTCTCCCACCCTGGCTGGGTGGGGTGCAGCTGATGTAGCCACAGCAATGGGAGACAGAGCTGGGATCCCTGCTGCCCACCCTGCCTTTGGCTGCCTCAGAGAGCTCAGTAATTGCTTATTAATTAATCTGTTGCCTGCAGAAGTGGAGATGAAGAGGCTGTGGGCGGCAACAGCCAGGCAGGGGCAGTGGTGGAGCAGGAGGCGTGCAACAACTGGCAGTGCCATGGCAATGGTTCCACAGGCACCAGCGGGAACTTGGCTCCATCACAGTCCTGGCAAGGACTCCATGGGACGGTGAAGCCACCGTGGCCGCTGCTCGTGCAGTGGGGCCCGAGGGCCTGAGCAGGAGTGCCAGTGCCATGCAGGGCCGCAAGGCAAACCTCACCCAGCGTGGCCAGGGGCTGCGTGCCGCCGTCGCCTTGCAAGGTGCTGCCCCTTGCAATTGGGATTGCAAGGAATGAGCGGGGGGCTCTTGATCTCCCCCATCATCCTGCCCAGTACCAACAATGCCTTAATGTCCTGCAGAGCGAGGGAGGAGACTTTTTGCACAGTCATGTGAGGAAAAGCTCGCTGAGAACAGAAAGCTGTTCCCGCGTCTGCGTGAGGTGGTGCAGGAGAATGTCCGAGAGGTACGACCAGGTGCTGGCCCTGCAGAGCCAGCTCCTCCACCAGCCCAGGAGCAGGCAGTGCCAGGCAGCTATGGGATGTGAGCGTCCCTGGTCTGGTGGTGACGTTCCCTTTGCTCCTCTCCTGCCCACAGTGCAACAAGCTCACCAGCTCTGATGCTCATGTAGTGCAGCAGCACACGGGCATTGCTTTGGCTGGGAAGACAGTGGAGGTAATGGCAGGGTCTGGTGGGCACGGGCTGCTTGCAGGGGCTGGGGCTCCAGGGATGCTTGGGAGAGCATGGTACACAGCAGAGGCACCTGATGCTGGCACAGGGGCAGCTCCACAGGGCTGGTGTGGTGAGACACGGGGTGGTCACCTATGGTCCCGTGAGTCCCTTTCCACTGCACAACCCATCCATGCAGGTCCTCCTTTAGATCCCTGAGCCGATCCAGAGATCCTGGCCATCCCACCCAGCATGTCCCTGGGGCTGCCCAGGTTCCTGCAGGGTCCAGCTGCATCCCTGGGAGAGAGGCTGTCTCTGCCCTTCCCTGCCTGTCCCAAGGTTGTGACCTGGTTACAGCCCATGGATGTGGAGGATCTGGCCCAGCTGAGCTGCCTTTGCCCCGGGCCTCTTGCAATGACAGAGCGGTGTTGCCGCTCTCTGCCTGCATCTGCATCTTTGGCTCAGATCGATTTGAATGCTGCCTGCACTGTGCAGCGTCGCTAAGCCCGACCCACCACTGCCATCAGCGAATGTCCACCTCTGCCTTACCCCAACCAGACCCCAAGGCAAAGCTCTCCCATAACCCCTTCTGCCAAGGGAGTGATGATGTCCCAGAGTAACGTCGTGGTGTCCACAGCTTTGTTTTGTTGGGGGAGTTTTGCAGGCAGGACCCCCTTCTCCTGCGAGTGCCCAACAAGCCCAGCCTCCAACCTGAGGAACTCTTGTATGCCCATCCAGGAGGCGCAGGAGAAACTCCGAGCCAGCATCTTTGAGCTGGTGAACACATGTAACGTGCTGCTGTACCAGGTGAGACAGCGGACCCAAGCCCGGGATGAGCTGCAGAGGCACCTGCAGCAGTTGCAGGATGCTGAGATGAGTGACAAGCGGTACCAGGAGCAGATGAAGGTACCCAGGACCCCTTCCTGGGGTGGCAGCACCCAGAGGAGGCTTTAATCCAACCCCTGGGTGCTGGGCTCGGCACGTCGGGTCACCCCATGTCACCCTCCCATCTCTGCCCCAGGTGGTTTGCCAGCTGGAGAACAACATTGAGAAGATGCTCGTGAAGGTCCACACTGGACAGAAGCTGACCGCCCTGTACCTGGTGGTGCGGGATGTCCTGAGGAAGGCGAGCTTCTCCTCACCATGCCATCGTCCCACCAGCTCTCCTTGCAAAGGTCATGAGGTGCCTCAGGGGTTGCACTGGTGGGATGCTGTCCTGGCTCGGTGAGGTCCTCCTGCTCCCCTCTGTCCCCTGTCATAGCACAGGGAACCCCCAGAACTTGGTAGGGTGACACACTGTGACTCCCTGTGTCCCACTTGCCTCATCACCTGGACCTCTTGTGCGGGATGGCCAAGCTGTACCACAGCGAGGTAGAAGACATGGAGTTCGTGGCCTTGAATGCCCTCAATGCTGCTGATGTAGCCAAGGTGAGATGATCCGGGGCACCCTGGGGCCCTGTCCCACCACGTGCTCGAGCTGGTGAGTTCCTGCAATAAAGAGCAAAAGGGACTGAACTGGGCTTGCCCACAGCACCCAGGTGCATCCATAGCTCTTCCTGCATCTTGCTCTTGGGCCAGGCTACCCTGGGGCTGGGGATATTATGCCCAAAGCACCGGCCATGGTGAAGGCAGCATGGTTCCTCCTCCCGCCT
>NW_010199626.1:0-866 GCF_000695765.1 Mesitornis unicolor
AAAGGCTTTACTAAAGTCCAGGTAGACAACGACCACGGTCTTCCTCTCGTCCACCAAGCAGGTCACCTCGTCATAAAAGGAGATAAGATTAGTCCAGCAGGAGTTGCCCTTCCTGAACCCATGCTGACTGGGCCTGATCGCTTCGTTGTCCTGCATGTGCCGTGTGACGGCACTCAGGATGATTTGTTCCATCACCTTCCCTGGCACGGCGGCCAGCCTGATCCCCGGGTCTTCCTTCTGGCCCTTCTTGTAGATGTGTACAGCATGATACAGGACAAACCTTCTACAGGAACAGTGAACATCATATCAGAGTTTTGACCATGAGAATCAAAATATTTAGCATCTCAAGTCAGGATTCTGTATCCATTAATTCTAAAATTAATAACAAGTCTCACTAAACTACATACCCCATCTAATCCTCATATGAGAAAACTCTTCTTCCAGCAAATACAAAAAACAATGCAAGATTTTTCCGTTTACTGCTGCACCATGAATACTGTGTTCAGTTTTAGGTCTCTCACTACAAGAAGGACACTGAAGGACTGGAGCAAGTCCAGAGAAGGGCAATGAAACTGGTGAGGGATTCAGAGAATAAGGCATATGAGAAGAGGCTGAGGGGAGACCTTATCACCCTCTACAACTACCTGAAAGGAGGTTGTAGCGAGATGGGTGCTGGTCTCTTCTCCCAGGTAACAAGTGATAGGACAAGAGGAAATGGCCTCAACTTATGCCAGGGAAGGGTTAGATTGGATATTAGGAAAAAATCCTTCACTGAAAGAGAGGTCAAGCACTGGAACAGGTTGCCTAGGGAAGTGGTGGAGTCACCATCCCTGGAGCTGTTTAAAAGACAAGTAGATGAAGTGCTT
>NW_010199626.1:897-5926 GCF_000695765.1 Mesitornis unicolor
TTCAGCAGTGCACAGGTCATGGTTGGACTCAGTGATCTTAAAGGTATTTTCCAACCAAATGATTCTAAGATAAGCAGAACAAATAAGCAACACTTCCTTTAGAGAATTATAGTTACTCAGTATGTCTGGACTTTGCAACAACACAAGCAGTTAAATTGCACAGAAGAATAATATCCAATGCATTATAGTTTCAGTTGAGACATACCTAGTGATCACGCCTACAAAAAAGGTCTTGATATGCAAACCTTCTGTTTAACATGCCAGTAAATAAGGAAGGCCACTGTGTCTACATAAAGTTCTATGAAGTGACAAGTATACACCAGGTGAAGATTTGTGTACCTCTCTACATTGTTATCATGTATCCTAAATAGAAACCATGTGATTAAAGCAACTGAATGTAACCTATTACAAGGCAAAGAAGAAAACAATTCAAAAAATACCAAATGTAACAGCGCACAATTTTAATTTGTTTGTATGGTAAACATATGACCAAATTTGTGCCGTGGAAATGCCACTTCACCATCATTTACCTCAACGGATTTAAATAGTATGGTAGTTTTAATGTAAATTTAACCACTCAGACTAAGAATGTCACATCAAAGCCTTGCATCAATCAAAGCCGTACCAGAAGTCAATGGGTTTACTAGAAGCATACAGAGTTTGGTTCTATGCTGTCAAAAAACTGAACAGTCAATTATATGACAAAAAGTAAAAAGCCCCCAATAGACCTTAGCAACACTGCCGGTGGCATCTTTGACACAGTTTACAAGAATACCTTGAGATCATTTAGCTTTTTCTTGAACATTTAAAATGTATTTTAAACATTGTTTCAGAGGTCAAAGAATTTAAAAATTATCAGATTGCAACTTCACCTTTTAGGTAATGATAAAACATTGTTAAACCATGCTTTAAAAGAAGATATTTAGACAAATGTTACAATATTTTCAGAGGAATACTGTTGTATGTAAAGACAATCAGACATGAATATCTGCAATGACAGATTACAGCAAACTGTTATCCCTTCCGATTGATTGAAACACTCTTTTTAACAACAGACCGTAGCCCAAATATATTATTTGACTAAAGCTTTTTAATGGCTTGAAATTTTAATTTCTTCAGAAATAATTTATTTCATATCTCCATTTGAACAAGACTGAAAAATATTTTTCTTCAGCTACATCATATGGGACTAGTAACACAATACAATGCTTACAGTTTGGTATTGCATTCTTAGAAGTATTTTCTTACTATTTAAAGTACAATTAATTTATTGCTTCATTTGGCTGATTTAGTAGAAAAACATTAATGTCCAAAAGCTGAAACTATGGAACTAAAAATTAGAAAAAGGCTATATTTTTAACAGTAAGTTTAATTTACGATGAAACAAGTTACCAGCATAATTGCTGATTCCTTCTTCCTAAGGTTTTCAAGATCAAATGTCTTTCTTTCATTTCTTCAATTATCCATAAGTTATTGGTTCAGAGTTTAAGTATATAAAATATAAAGTCTCCAGCAGATGGTTGGGCCAGATTATGTAACAGATTGTTTTAACTTTATCCCTGTCTCACTAACACTCTCTCTTAAAATAAAGTTACTCTCACCAAAGAGAGAGACACATTCCTTTTGTCCTGTGGTCTTGAAGTATTTACTCATTCATCTGAGAGTCTGTTGTATTGCTTCACACCTGTGAAACACAGCTGCATCACAGAGACAGGTCTTATTCAGAACTTGTTCAACACATCAGCTGCACATCAGCTGAACTCTTAATCTCACTAAAAATGCTTGTTCGTGGACTGTTTCCAGGTTTCACTGAATGTTGACAGGAATGCATCAGTTCATAACACAGTACAGATTTATACTCTTCCTTATGTACTTAAGGAGAGTAAGAATTTTAAATATTGGGGACATACAAACATAGGGCTTAATTTCCACCTCCACACTTTCAGATTATTATGCTCTTATGCCTTCAGATGTTAAAGTTATTATTTAGACAACTGGAGTATACTACACTAAGCATTCTGGAAATTTAACTCAGTCTGTTCCCCTTCAGAGGGAAAAAAATAAAAGGGACATGTTAGGCATTAAGGAATGCAGTTCAACAGTCACCTTGTTTTGCAGGTTTCAGGCATTTCTGGTTTCTCTCTACTTTGTGGTGCAGTTGCAGATATTAATTTTAATGCTGCTGCCACCTTAAGTGAAACATTTAGAAGCAGGTAGGTAAATACACTAGTCATATTAGAAAAACTGTGCTAAAAGTACAAAAATTCTCAGATTATGTGTTTCTAACTTGATGTTGCAGCTTAATTTGCATTGCAATTTTTCCAGTGTTGTGCATGCTTTTCTTGGGCGAGTGTGATTACATATGCATCTCTACTAATGTACTGATGCACATTAAAGTGCATCTTGGCTTCCCTCTTACATAACTGACACAGCATTTAATCTGGTATCAGCAGAAGTGAAGAATACTATAGCCAATAGTCACAAGAAGCTTTTTTTTTTTTGTAACAGCCATCAATCCCGTACTGTCCAAGATCCTACAGTGGGGAATCCTCAGCCACAGCAACACTGCAGATCTTTCATCCTGTCTTCATGTCAAAAGAACTGCCTTCAAGTTGAGAGATTAGTCTCTAAATCACTTCATGAGACTAAAGAACAAAAGATGTTTGAGGATCTAGTCCGTTAGTTGCTTTATTACCATAGCAGAAAAGATTCTTCTGTACACAGGTTAAAAAATAATGTTAAAATATAGCATTGCCTCAGAAATAGCATAGGGTTACATGAAATGTCACCAGATGGCACTATTAACATAGTCTTCAAGCTCTTTTAAGCATGTGAACAAGTTTTTAGCCTTAAAGAAAGCATACCTATTTTGTTGTGGTGGTTGCTGTTGATACACCGAATAAGTCATTGCAGACTGCAAGATTCTTGTTACGGCTTGGGGGACAAAGTTCCTCCCAGAGAATTAAGCAGTAGCAAAGAGAGACTATGAGTCCTGGGTGTAAATCTTACGCTGTTTATAGATCATTCAAGGCAGCTGTGCTTGCAAAACTTCCCTAAAGTTACTGCAGACTACAGATCTCTTTTTTGAGTCTCAATAGAGGAGAATGCTGTCTTCAGAGGCACAGTCTGTTGTCAAGGAGCAGCTGTGACAGCAGACTGTGTCAATGCAGTCATAATGTCATTGCTTTTCCCCATATGAATAAAGCCTCAAATTAAGTACACACAGATCTTCTTTCCTCTTATCTCCTAGGACATATTATTTTCTCTGTGAATATAAAATTCTAATAATGACAGAGAAGAATGTATACGCTAGAAACTCATCCAATTTTACCCAATTTTTGCAGTGATGCAAAGTGTACAGCAAACCTTCCTTTAAAGTCACATAACCTGTCACTGAGCAATTAATGTACTTTAAAAATCTAGATTCTGAAAATTATGTATCATTCTCTTTGCATCACTTTCATAATGAGTCCTAAATTATTCTGTTTATACAGATGGAAAATTACAGAGATAAATATGTTCAACTGGATGGTGTAATTACAGTATTTCAGAGAACTCAGATTTTTGTTTTAAGCAATGTTCGCTCCTGTTTTAGTGTTTCATAACTTTGAGTCAGAAACACTGAAGAGCAAAATATCCATGAATATACTGCAAGTACAGTCCGCTGCTTCTCCTTGCCTCTTAAAAACCTTTGCATAATGGACTCCTCAGAAAGATACCCCTGAGATATCAAGTTTTGAAAAGCATTTCTTAAAATCCAGACTGTCATATGCAGCAATGAAGATGTTTCATATATGTATATAAAATGCGAAAAAAAATGGAAACCACCTAAACCAGTAATCTAGCCAGATTTGTATTCTTCAGAAAGACTGTTAAAACCATATGCTTTAATTTGGTCAGCAAGTATCACAGCTGACATCTTGCCAAAATTCAGTAAAGTAATTATTTCTCTGTGTAAATGGCTGTCAGGTGTAAATTGGAAGTCAAAATTGGAATTGGTTGTCATCATCAATTAACTAACCTACCACCTACGCTTTTCAGTGTTTTCCACAACACATTATGTAATAACTAAAATCAAGATGTTGCATAGTTTGTTCTTCAAATAAAGAGCCTAAGAGGATGCAAAAGTTAAATACTCAACAAACTGTAGGTTGTAACTAACAATAAACCTGCCCTCTAAGATGACAAGCCTTTAGCCACTAGTCTTCTGAAAAACATCATGCAGAAATATCAGGTTACCATCTCTGAGTAGAAGATTGTTCTATGTGCTTCAGATTTATTACAGAAATCTTGAATCTTCTGACAATTGTCTCAAAGAATGTGCCGAGGAGTGTAATGAATAACTCCTTGCATTAGAAAGATTCACAGGACTTTGATCAGTATCCCAGGAAGCATCAGGTCACCATGAACTGTACAAGCTGATTAGGGCCGACCATCATCAGTCTGCATGTAAGCACTGCTGTTGTCGATTGCCAAGTCAACCACAGCACAATATACTCGGTGATAACCGTTCATATCTAGATGATACTAGAAACTAGATGTTTAGCTACTTAATTTGTATTGAAGTAATTGAGAGACTTTCCATCTATTAATCTAATTCCACAAAAAATTAAATCAACCCATAGCATCTTGATAAAAGAGAATGTAATGATTTTCACATTAGTGGTTCATTTCATTGCTAGTATTGTAAAAGAAGCTCAGAATCCATAACTGAAACTAGCTGGAAAAGTTTTTGTATTTTAAAAATCTGAGTCAACAACCATGTGCATTTTAAATTAAAGGGCATGATACTTCTAGTTTGTGATCTTTCTTTTCCATTCCATAGTCAGCTTATGAGTTTAATTACTGAGAATGAATTAAACAGATGAAATATTTTAAAAACCTGAACCCACCCATCTTCTCCTTCTCACTCCTTTAAAAGGGTCCACTATTTCTCTTATATTCAGTCTTGTACCAACAACATGTTTCTGTATACATCACACTGAGAATACACAAACCTGTGCAAATAATCCTGAGAAACTGGCAAGGC
>NW_010199626.1:5936-18944 GCF_000695765.1 Mesitornis unicolor
CTTTCCCTGGACTAGGCACGTAACAGATTGAAAACCACTGCAGCGAAGAACAATTTTCAGACATCCTGAGAAACTGAGGCCAAGGTGAAAGCTATGAGTCGTCAGAAAACTTAAGAGCCTCTCAAGAAGTTCTTTTCTCTGTCAGCACTTTATGTGTCCTACCCAGGCAATCGATTACACCATGCCAAATGGCAATGTCTCTCATTTAATAAGGAACAGTCCAATCTAAATAAAATAACCAAGATATAACTGGCCACAACTGTGCTCCCATAAATCAACATTCCAGGAGATGAAGAACAAGCCTGTGAAGTTGACAGAGTAGCCTTAAACAACCAGGACATAGCTGATAGGATATAGCCCCTGGGATACATCGGAGATCCTCATTCACTGCTTAGTCCTAATCTCCGCTTGCCCTGCACCAGTCTTCATCCTGTATTGCATAGGAATCGCTGGTCCTTACTGCTATGTTCTAGTTACTGCTCTTTAACCATTTGCCCACGGTCTGCTTAGGTTTCCATTCTAGCCCAAATCCAAATTTGCAGCACAGGCTCCTCAGACTGGTGGTTTCAGCCACTAGATGCTGGATACTCTAGCCAGCGTTTTTGAAACAGTGCATTTCTTGGCTTCTTTCATCTGGATCATAATTTAACCTAATCATGATACCCAACTCTATGACTGTTGCCTAGGTCTGACCACTAGAACTGACTATACATCTGCTGCCAATGGAGAATTCCCAGGCACTTCAGTTATTTCCACTTTAGGGACAATATGAAAGATATACATTTTCTTTTTTTTTTTTTTTAACCACGAAAAATTTATCTTGTCTTCTCTGTACTCAAAACACTTGAGAATTAGCAGAAGAAACACTAAGAGTATATGCATTAATGGTAAATGTGGATGTATCTACTTGGGAATGTATAAAAAAAAAAGATTAAGTTTCTTGCTGTATTCTGCTTTCTTCTGTATTCTGACATTTTTTATTAGATTCACCTGATGTTTGTGTAGATAAACACCACTGCAAAAGAGCTTTGAAGTCCAAAAAAAGCCAACTATACAAACACATGGCAGTCTGATCTAGAAGATATGCAGATGTCACTTTGGTAAAAGATGGGAGTTTAAAAAGAAACAGAGACCACTAAAAGTGGGAGCTGTCTCTAACTGCAAACAGAATTCTTATGTGGGTCACATCATCCAGCTGCAGAAAGATCTAAGATTTTGGAGCAACAACACATGCAATGACACATACCCTGACATAATTATAGTAAGGTTGTTTTCAACACATGGAAACTTCTGGGGTGAAAGCATATAGGCTGCTTACACCTTTCCTTAAGAACTGGACTTTTAACCTGATGGCAGGACATTACGTTTTTTTTTCCCCCCCCTTGGAGTTCTTAGAAATATCTAATACTTCACCCTTTGCAATGGACAAGTCACTCTGTTGTTAACAGATGTTTCTCCTTTAGGGTACCAGATGTCTCACACTTCCCAATGCTATACAGCTTTTCAACTGTGGTAATAGAGACCTGTTCATTTCTAAACTTCTAAAAATTAGACAGCTAAAAACTGCAGTTTACAGCCAACCATTGAGGTAGCTCAATCCTGTCGCAGGTCAAGGGCTTTTGAACCTCAGCTGCAGTTCACTGGAGCCAAGAAACATTGTCTTCACTCAGCATCTTACTCCAAAGAGCTAAGCATCAAATGGTATGCAACTCAGAGAGTTCATATTGTTCATTTACCTAACTCTGAATTCCTATTAGTGAGTCAGAACTGTTCAGCTTCAAAGCTGCTGTAATTAAGCTGACATGCCATTCAGTGACCTTGGCATAATCCTAACGAGATCTAAGTCAGACAACAATTACTGGAAAAACAGAAGTACGATTCAAACAAAGGAGAAAGTACTAACATTTTCCATGAGCAAGATCAATGCACTTTACAGCAGAGAAACATAATAAACTGTTTTATCAGCTAAGTCTCTTTATCCACCACAAAAAGTGGCTTGTACCTGGACAGTACATCTGGCAACAGAATCAGGCAAACAAATTACTCCAGGAGATTGACTGCAAACTGAGGGCTTTACAGCATTCCTTTCAACAGACAAAATACAATGCAGGCATGCTTTTAAAACAAGTGAGTAATCAATACTACTCCAAAGTCAGCTGAGTTTTGTCATTACCATTGTACGCTGGCAGGTGAGGTAAAGCTACTTATCCATGCTGTTGTCATTCCCATCAATGGCCTCCTGCCCAAAATGAGAAGCCAGTTTTGTTCTCTATTTGAGAGGTTATCAGCCCTTGAAACACAGTTATTTTCTTCTACTTACAACTAACTGAAAAATGCATTTTAGAAGAAGGTTACCATTTGATGGATTTGTAGAGCAACACTGGAAAAGCTTTCACGTTTAATAATGTTTTTATATCCTTGATGGCAGGTTTTATATTAAAAAGAAAAACATATGTTTAACATCATAATAAAACAAAGAGTTGTAAAGTAGATACTCTGAGATTAGTTTAAAAAACTAATGAACCTGTTAAGCAATAACAGCCATTTTTATTAGAAAAAGTCAAATAACAGGACAGTATATGCTGTTCTGTTATTTTGACCTTATTTAAAATGTACAAATCCAGTTGCCAATTTGAATTTCAATGCCAGTTTAGCAAGACGAAAGTCTTGTTTACAGATGTAGCACAGTCAGCTGTAGTTATTCTTAGAGGGTATGGTGATACTTGGAACTTGAATTCTGTTCAAATATTTCTGAATCATCCAAGTTTCTCAAAAAAAATCTGTTATTTCTATGAAAGAATTAATGTCTTGCAACTTAGCTATTTGTAGTGGCCTAAACCTGTGTTACTTTTCAATAGACCTCTACCAATCTAATTAATGTTCTGCTGTCCATATGCCAGATTGTGTAATTCCTCAAACGGATGAGAGAAAAACTTGTGATCCCCTCCAACATGTGGGTACTCTGAAACATCACCACTTGAACCATAGGGCATCCACACTGAGGCTAACATATTTTCATCACCACAAACCATGAAGACCATATACTTGTTGAGTAGCCAAGACTGACATATTTTGTTTGCTGTTCTAACAGGCAGCAAATGGAGCCAGTAAGTTTTACAGAAGAGATATTTTATGAAGAGATATTTCTAACAAACAAAAATTGAGCTTTCTGCAATTGCAGTTCTCAAAAAACGAGATATATGTTTACATACACCTTATGAAGGAAAACTGAGAAAAACAGGTTTTAAACAACTTCTTTACACAAGAATGTGATTCATAAGAAACTCTAGATTCTAACACATGCACCTGTGTGGAAAGCCAATGAGCCCAAACGTCACATTTCCTGGGATGCATCCCCTGTGAGATAGGTGTACTTGTCATGTACTACATACCTGCATGCTTGTCAGGATGCATCTTATTAACTTTGCTCGAATAACAAAACAATGGCATGATAAAATCCACCTGACCTCCTGAATATCACCAAGTTGTTCCAAGTGCTAATGACATTTTACCCAAGAGTTCAGATTCAAGGACAGACAGGCTTTTCACTGTGAAGTGCTCTACATCCTACAGAAATTGCAGCAGAAACACCCTGGGTATCTTTGTTGTAAGAACAGTGATCAAACTCTTTGCTGCTTCGCTGCCTTTCCATCTTACCCTTCCATCTCATTTCTCACCTCAGCTGCAAAGCTCTTACTGATGATCAACAGTTGATTTATAGCAAAGTTCAGATTTTGCACCATGGAAACCAATGTATGACTTTGGTAGATTCAAGTGCAATTTACAAGGTCACAATTAACTAGGGAAAAATACTTCAAAATTTTAACAGTTCGGGTTTTTTTTTCCTAGCAATTACAATATGCTTCAGAATGTTCCTCTCAAAAAATGGGGCTAATCTACAAAAACGGCCAAAACATTTTAAAAATCAGGCTTATTGAACACCACACAGGATGTTTTGTGATTCAGTTACTTCTCATGTGCAGTCAACAGGTTCACTTGCAAGCCATTAAGATACCAACACTTGGCAAATTACTATCTACTAGATGAGTTGTAGTATATGTGTATATAATAAGTCCATTCCAAAAGTAAAATAAAATGCATGTCTGTCCTCAGGAGCTGCAGTGGACTAAGTGTCCAGAAATTATGATTTACAGTGGCTTTGCAGGTGGCCAGTAACATGCAAGGCTCTGGTAATTGTATCAGTAAACGAAGAAAACGACAGTATTTTTTCCTAAGAAGCTGTCCATCAGCTATTCATAACAACTCAAAGAAGCCTAGATGACCAAACATTGCTAGCAACTCTGGTGTGACCAGAACCAGAAGACAGAACATCAGAACAGAGGATTTTATCTTATCCTGCAGGCTAACATAGATGAAAACACTCAAGGGAAATAAGTAAATACAACGCACTGTGTCTGCTCCTTACCAGGGACAGATGTGTTTCATTTACTGCTTTAGCTTTCATAAAACATGTGTGTCTTTTCTACACAGGTCAAATACTTCACAACTTCCTGTACAACTTTAAGTAACAGGTTTAAATTATTTTCTTTATCTGCATTTGCTTTTGAAGTGGTGACTGTTTGAGAAGGAGGGTGTTATGGCAATGACACAATGTTTTATCAGATCATGACCTTGAAAAAATTCAATTACTGCAAATTTACAGAATGAACAATTGTTTTTCTGGGACTCAAGTCAAAACAATTTTCTTTGTAAAGATTTTAATCAACTTAAATTGAAAAGCCTATCTCTTAATAAATTAGGTCCTCATTTCATTAAGAGAAATTACATTTTGTCTAAAAACAGCAGGAAAAACATGCAGTTTACAGAAAGTCTACTGATCAAGCAAGCCAAAATACTGAATGAATTAATGCAAAGAACTCCCCCAGGTACCATTAAAAAATCAGAAGAGTTCAAGCTGTTTCATTCATCTTACTCTTACCATATAAGAGATTTTAAAAAGCAGTTCATTTGTTTTAAATAAAATGCTTTTCAACAAAAATGGAAACTCATGGTATATATACAAAACCCATAGTAATGAGTTGGATTCTAAACACCAAGAACACTTCTTATATCTTCCCCAGTGTCTCTCTAGAGGTATAACAGAATAATCAAGTTTGTGATTTTCTTAACAAATATAATCTTCTTGTCTGCATGGTTCATATCACTAGTCCACCAAAGGAGGCTCTCAGGATCACTAAGATTGTACCTATGTGGTCTTACAGAGACAAAAGTGAGCTGATTCTGCCTAAAATCTAATCTTGCTGGATACACCCTAGAATAGATTCAAATGCACATTTCCATGACTAGTGTTGTGCTCACACTGCATAGAATTTCACAAGGACTGTGAAGAGAAGTCTTCACAACTAATACAAAATTGAATTAACCCTGTCTATAAAGGGTGAAAATTGGAAAGAAAATTGAAAATTGCAGGTATGCATAAAACAAGACTAGCTAAAACTGGTGTGCTGTCCTCATCACATATGACGGAAAGCCTGCTAGCCTAGTTTTCTTCTCTTCCTTGTGACAGAGTGTCGCAGTCATACTACACACTCATGTCCTTCCTCCCCATCCTCCAGAGAAACACTCAGCAGCAGAACGAAACACCCTGTGCAGGCAGCAAGTTGTCTACGACACACCACAGCGTCTGTCTCCAGTCTTTGCGACCAGCACAGTCTGTCACAGAACTGTTCTACATCCACACACCCCCAGGCACACTCTCTGTATCCACACCCAGACATGACTTCCTCATTACATCTAAAAGAGAACAGGCAGCTGCCTCATCCTGCTGCAACCTTGCCTTGTGTGCTCTGAGCCTTTTGAAGGCCTCATGCTCCACAGTTATATTACACAACATTCAAGGAAAAAACAGTATCTCAAGATAAAGCCTGAGAGACAGACACCCTACTAGCTTTTCTCATTTTCTGGGAATATAAACAGAGCACAGTTTTGTCTCACTCTCCTTCCTTTATAAAGTCTGCATTTTTACTGCAACAACTTCTCATAGTTATTAAACAGCTTTGCATGGTTCTTTTGTTCCTCTTCAAAACCTCCTAGTATCTTTGAGCTAAAATTGTATCAGAACTTCACAGTCATGGAAATCTCCGGGGCTGAATGAACAGAGTCCTCCTTCCTATAAA
Source organism: Mesitornis unicolor (assembly GCF_000695765.1). Lineage (NCBI taxonomy): Eukaryota > Metazoa > Chordata > Aves > Mesitornithiformes > Mesitornithidae > Mesitornis > Mesitornis unicolor. Next base: position 12,074 of record NW_010199626.1, read on the forward strand.
CAATCAACAATCCTGCTTATTCAGCTCACTTTAATCTTCTCTGTCTCCTTCAGGTTCAAAAAGCTGTCAGGTATACTGTTTCCTTCCTGACCAGATACCATTTTTGCTTGATGGTAACAAAGGGGTCTGTCACACCAGCAAAATACAGCATGAACAAGAAGGATACTAACATTTCAGCCTTAGTGCATTTGCAAAAGCTCATGGTGATAGATCCATTTTTACATAATGGAAAAAAATTAAGTATCCAAATCAGGTATCACTATGATTACAGAAGTACAGAAACTAAAGACAGTAAACAGAACCTGTTACGATTAGTTCATTTTTGCTGTCCTCTAAGCCCTGCAAAAACTATCTGCAACATATGACCACCATATTGCACACAAGTGTAAAAGAAATGAAAAAAATGTACTCCAAAGCTTTCCGCCGTAGGTGTCTGAAGGATGAGGAGAGAAGAGTTTCCAAAGAGGCCACCACCATTTTTCAAGATGTGTGATGATTCAGACTCAGTATTCGAGATCTGTGTTGCATTCAGTGGCCCTTCAGCAACCCTTAACAACCAAAAGCAGAAGTAGCACACCTCTGCCTTCAGAGGAATCATCTGCTCTCACAAATATGCATGACAGACTTTTGAGAACCTTATTACCGTTAAAGCAGATCAACAGTCTTGCAGACGGCTTGCTTTTAATTTGGAACCAAAGTCTCCACTGACTCACTGAAATGCCATATTCCTAACTCAGGCTTCACAGAGATTCATTTAACTGTGTTTAACAGTCTGAGTTTAACTGGTGGTATGTTGTATACTTTCAATGACTCTGTCTGCAGAGCTATCAATTTTAATGATTTCTACAGCATTTGCTCAATCTGTATGTCCCTCTCCTTGACAAGTTATGTGATAATGGACCTGCTTCACTGGTGCAGACACAAAATCAGTGTCACAACATTGCAGCTCACATTGTTAACTTAGACAATGGATTCAGACCATGTTTGTCCAGCCATTTAAAAGCCAAGAGTCTTTGTGAGTCAGTCAAAGCTAAGTAGCCCTGTTTCTCAGCAGTGACTCATTTTTAAAAAAGCACCCCCAATAATCCCAGCAGTCTCAACATAAGTACTCCTTAATTCAGTTTATGCGTAGCCTGCTCCTTTAAACAAACAAAGCAGACCTCATGTTCATGTCATCTACCAACTTCTGTAACAGATTACCATCAAATACTTTAAACAAGGTTCGACAAGTGTGTCTGAATCACTTGGAAACTGTTAAGATCACAGGACTGTAACTTTGTCATACCAATTATGTAAAGCCACTGGAAAGAAATTCATGCATTTTTGCAAGCAGGCAAAGCAGGCTTTTTGTGGAACAAAGGAAGCCTTGTCTTTTTCTATTATGTGACGACTCCTAATTAGAATCAATGATTTTTTTATTGTTGGCCCACATAAGCTTGTTTGCATAGCTGTAATTTCTTAAAACAGAAATCTAAACGTCACTAAGAAAATACATCCATCAGCAGTACAACAGACCTTGAAAAACAGTGGCATTGCTTGATGTTCACATCTGATTAACCCTGAAGGCCATTTTGCAAATGTTAAACAGTAAAGAATATAGTAAAGAGTCAAAGCAATTTAATTTTGTTTATATTTATAGAAATGTACCAAGAATACCCATAAAGGCATGTTGTCATCTTTTCCTTGAGCTTATGCCAGCTGATGACCAATAGAAAGCATTCAAGGAGGGAGAAAAGAGAGGGAGGGAAATTATTTATAACAACTCTTTTTATCAAGCACACTGCTTCACAGACAGATGAGGAACACTACATTTCAACATTTCATGCAGAAACAGCTCTTAAAAAAGAATGTCTTACCACAGCGACATTTCTCTAAAATTATCTTGAACTTTGTAACAATATGTGTTAATTCTCAAGAGCTGAGTACTGATGGAATAAAGTTGTTATAGATCCTTAAAATTATGGTAAGAAAGAATCACACTTAAATCAAAACAGTCTTTAACAGGCAGGAAAAACAAGCACTGTGAGTATATAAAGGTGATATCAGAATACCACTACCATGGGGCTATACCAACGTTTAGCAAACCCAGATGCACTGAACAGAGCTGAGTCCCAGGGCACTTCTAGACAAAACAGTCACAGCAGCCTCAGTAGCTCCTCTCTAAATTTCTTTTTCTCATTTAGTTCAGCACTCTACACACAGACAGACTGCACCTTCACAGCAACTACCTGTAAAAAGACCTTCCCGTTTCATGTAGTCTTGTTCAGAAAGGTTTGTTCAGCATTATTCAATCCCTGTTAACACAAGATGAACAGCAATTGTGTTTCTGTAACAGAGGACTCCACTGCACAGGCTGTATTGATAATATCCTTGTCCAAGAAGCTTATTTCAACCATTTATACAGACAGACCACTAAAATCATGTTCTGAACAGTGCTTAATCCTTATACTGTCCAAGTCCTTTGGAAACCTACCCTGCAAGTATCTATCTGCAACAGTACACAAGCTTTTAGCATCTGCTGAACACCACTTCAGGTAATTGAGACTGCAACGGCAGTAAAATAGAGTAGCTTCAGAGATCAGAATGAATCAAGCTGATTCTTGTCTTCCTTGGTGTCTAGTTCAGTTCCTACTATGACTGAGGCTGAGGGAGATCTTACCACTATTTACAATTACCTGAAAGTAGGTTGTAGCAAGGTGAGTGTCCATCTCTTCTCCCAAGTAAGAAGCAATAGTACAAGAGAAAACAGTCTCAAGTTGCACCAGGAGGAGTTAGCTTGGATATTAGGAACAAATTCTTCAACAAAGGACTTATCAAGCACTGGGACAGGCTGCCCAGGGTTGTGGTTGAGTCATCATCCCAGGTGTTATTCAAAAGATGTGTAGATGTGGTACTCAGGGACACAGTTTAGTGGTGGACTTCGCAGTGTTATGTTAACGGTTGGACTTGACGGTCTTAAAAGTCTCTTCCAACCTGAATTATTCTACGATCCTATATAAGTATCTTTATAAACCTGCGTTCAAGACATGCCATTGAAATCAACAGAATTACTGAATTGCGTGTCACTGACTTGAGCATTCTGTCTGGAAGAATCTCACTAAAGTCTATGAGACTGTTGCTGTGCAACTGACCCTTAAAAAATTCAAAGGACCAGTCCCTCCTCTTGATTCTTTTAAACATTAAGGCAGTAAAAAAATCTTAAAATAAATCTGAATGCTGAAAAAAATGGCAAAGGACAACTTAGTGTGTCCAAATGTTTCAGAATATATTTGCATTTGGTTTGCAACATTTGGTTTAACGAGTGTAATCATATGTGTACAAAAGCATATGTTGCACTTTTCCATTTCTTAATTATTCTGTACAAATAATCCAATGACTGTTCTATGATGCTTAATTCTCAACATCTGTTTTTAAAGCCTGTGTTCACAGATAAACCATCAGACTTAGGTGTCTGTGAAGGTCTCCACAGAGCACCAAAAGAAATAATTAAACCTCCAATTCTTAGGAAATCAGTGTCCATCACCTGAATAAAAGCCAACAGTGTGTTTACCTTTGCTTAAAACTGTACTTTCTGCAGAAGCAACACTGCAATGCACAGTATAATCTATTAACTAGTTCTCTCTACTTCTCTCTTCCTTTCTGTAGAACACATCGTGTTTTCTGGGAATGGTTTCTATCTGTTTCTATTGTGACTGTATCATAACTTGCACTTTCTGTTTTCCCATCAGATTTTTGTCAAGCTTTTCTATCAGTAAATAGAAAGCATCGTAATTTATTCACTCTGTTCCTGACACAAGTGCAGACATCAACCAAACAGGGATGCTGAAAATGCAAAATAAAATTGTCAGAAAAGAGAAGAAGTTACCCGAAAACATTTTATGGCTTGGACAGTAATCCAATTTCCAGATACTTCACACAGACGTGCTCCAAAACCACAACCTTAGCATTAGCCTGCTAGCTTTGAATTCAAACAATTTTCTAGTTTAAAACCCTAGTATTAAAAAACCCAGCAAACAACAAACTAAAATAAAACATAAAACCAAAACCAATCTCTAAATTTTCCACAACTGAAATTTTGGCAAAGTTTGATTTGGGATTACACATTTCAAGTAGAAGAAATTTTTAAGAGTGTTTCATTTTTTAATTTGCCATTTATTTATAGTTTAGTACAGCAATGAAAAAAAATTCAAAAATTTGTCATTAAAATCAAGATATAGGGAGATGAATATAAATAAAATATAATCTTTCTGCCTATCCACAAGCACAAAGAGGTAATAAATTAGAAACCTTTCCACACAAATATAAGTTGTTTGTGCAGTTAAAACTGGTCACTGTTATTTTTGGATACTTCACAGTCATGCTCTGGATAACAGTGACACTAAAAGATGCCTGTTTGAATAAGTTCATTAAAAACCTGTCTTAAATTGTCCAAATATCTAAGTCAAAAAGCAAGAAAAGCTGCTTCAGGAACTTAAAAGGAAAATCAAATTATTCATTAGAAGAACAAGGATAAAGTTAGAGGTTTCATAAATTTTAATCTGTAACATAAAATATGGTTCTCTGGCTATCATTTTTCGCTGTCATCAATTCTATATCTGCATGTAGAAAGGAGTTTGCTTTGTGTTTTTTAATGCACAAAGAGATGCTTTGATATTAAAGGACAGTACTTTGTCTACCATAAGCCTTCAGGTGCTCACTAAATTCAGTTAAAGTTGTGCATCGAAAGCAGCCACAGGAAAAGTACATATCATTACAATTTGAACACTGGATGCGTTATGTATTTCATACTGAGAGTAATATTAAAAGAGCATTAGTACCACTGCTGAGAGGTAAGATTTATTAGCCTGGGCTGGATGCCATCCAATGCGATCACATGAGTTTGAGCTGTTTGTGGAGGCACACCCCATGATTCGCAATTTGCTTTTCCTTTAAACACCTAAAGCATCATAGCCAAACCCAGTAGGTTACTAAGATTGCACAAAGTTGTGAGAGTTAGGAAGGCTTAGCTTTACGGTTGTAAATTAAAACTCGGCTTTTCTCTGTTTACACACCATGATATTGTTTAATTACTAATACGTTTCTGCCTTTACTGTGGTATTTCTGTTTCAGTTACTTTACTGACTCAGTGAAAAAATGGGCAACAGGCAACTATATATGTGCTGTTTTCTAACTTTTAGGAAGATGACTCTACAATTAAATTACTGTTTTTTTAACACTGTTTAAGACTAGGTGCTCAAGTGCTGCTTTAGCATAGTGAAAATTTCTTCTGCAAGCATGTAAGCAAAAATAAATTAAAAATTTTTGATAGATTCTATTTTGTCAAGACTTTAGTGCAATACAGGATTTGATATGGTCTTTCCTTATCATCAAGAAACAGTGGCATGTGCTGTACATAAAATATGTAGTAAATGCCATATATATACAACATATTTTATGAAAGCACACTCCTAATGCCTGAAGATGGAAAAAAAATCACAATCATTTTTAGAGAATGCATTGCTGGTTGTAATAAATTTCACCTTGAACACCATCTTCCAAGCACATGTTCTTCAAACAGCACACATACATCTACATAAATACTGATGCCCACCCAAAGATGCTTACTTGTGTCTCAGAAAAGAATTATACAAGTGATTTAAGTTTTATGTGCTTTTTCTTTAAACATGTGCTTAAACTTTCTTCTCTTTTACATGCTTAGTAGACTGATGAGTTGTGGGATAATTTAAGATATTTAGCAGACATTAAATGGATGTTGCTTCAAATCTGACAGGAATACTAGCAATTTTATTGGTTTAGATCAGATCAAGCAGCTGTGATATAAAGTGCGGCATACATATTACTATTCAATATTCTAAAATATCAATGGCATTGTGCTGAAGCATAGCTCAGAACTTACAGAAAGCAAAATGACTGAATTCATTTTTAAAAGGGCAAGCACGCCTAGTGTATCTGAATGAAACTGAAAACAAAGAGCCTGAAGTTTATCTCTAACAACATGCTGTTGCAATTTACACCAGCACAGATATATTAAACTTACTGTTTGCCTAGCATGACAATAAGGGTAATGAAGTATCTCTTATTGCAGCTGAACTTAGGAAGTACAAAAATACTCACTATAAAAGAAGGAACACTGAGCAGAAAAGAAGCTCACAGGTAGAGCTTGAGAGAGAAAATGTCTGAATTTGTCAGTTGCTACTGCGGAGTTTTCACAGCTACGGGGACTTCTCATTTTTTTTCTAATCCAGAGGAAATCTGAGGGAACCTCAGATATCATTGCACAGTAATCGCTGGAAAATGTTACAGATTTTATCTCAACCACTGGCGTACTAACTGCTTGCATTTCAACATCTGTTTTTATTTTAAATTCTTCTTCTTTAACTTATTTCTCCAAAGTACAAGCTAATGCACATATTAATAAATAAATACAACAGAATTGAAAATGGCATACCTATTTTATATATAGAACTTTAGGAACAGCAAACCTCATGAGGTTCAACAAGGCCAAGTGCAGGGTCCTGCACATGGGTCAAGGAAATCTCAAACACAAATACAGGTTGGATGGAGAATGGATTGAAAGCAGTGCTGAGGAGAAGGACTTGGGAATGTTGGTTGATGAGAAGCTCAACATGAGCTGGCAATGTGCACTTGCAGCCCAGAAAGCCAAACACATGTGGGGCTGCATGAACAGAAGTGTGGTCAGGAGGTTGAGAAAGGTGATTCTGTCCCTCTACTCTGCTCTCGTGAGACTCCACCTGAAGCTCTGCATTCAGCTCTCTGGCCCCCGACATAAGAAGGACATGGAGCTGTTGGAGCCAGTCCAGAGGAGGGCCACGAAAATGATCAGTGGGCTGAAGCACTTTCCCTGTGAAGG
>NW_010199627.1:0-29221 GCF_000695765.1 Mesitornis unicolor
TATTATTATTATTCTTCTACCAATTGTGTTAGTCATTACTTGAGCAAAATGCATGGAGTCAAGACAATCTTTTCAACTAAGAGAAGGCTGTGTTTAGGGAGGTGGGGAGGGATAGGTTACATAGACCACCCTCTAGATAGCACACCCACAGCTCTGTCCCTCTAACCCTGCTCTTGACAAAGCCTCCTGTCTCCCAAAGACGAGTCATTTAGGTGGCCGCTACCTCAACCCAGCAGCTTGGCAGAGCTTCAGTTGCACAGCAGCTTGCAAATAAGTGTGCTGCATAGGAGAGAAGTTCCTTTTCACTATTTTCACTCATTTTTGAAGGCTTTTTTCTTTCAAGCTGTGAGCGGCCTCAGGGGCATGTAAGAAATTAATTAGAGAGTCTTGCAGCAGTTCAGGAGTTCATGCAGAACAAGTAGCTATGTGTTGGAAAGTACAGTGGGAGAGGTAAGTGTGAGAAAGGGATGGAGCATCTCTTTTATCCCACTAGGCTTCCCTTTTGCATAGGAAGTACTGAGAGTTTTTCCAGCTCTGCCTGACCCATCAGCAGAGCACATCACAGAGAGCGACACGCTGCTTGAGTGGGGAAAAAATGTGAGGAAGAAAATATTTATTTTCTACTGTGTTTCCAGCCAGCACTGTGATACTTGAGGGTACTTGTGATACCTCTTCATTACGGCAAAAGGCTGCTGAGCAGAAGGCATGGGCCTTGAGCTTTTCAGATAGGTGACTACAAGTCTGTGCTCCCTCCTCAGCTCTGAGAATTTGCTGGGGAGCCTCTATATATTGTCACTTAAGTTTTCTGCATCCATTTTAGAATTGGAAGTGTAATACTTACTATATGCATATATACAAGGAGGAGCCCCTTATCCTCCCCATCTCTAATAATCTTTTGTACTTTCACGGGGGCAGGGACAAATCTGGGACAGATCTAGGACCACCATCACTGTATGAGTTCCGTCAGCCAATGTAGTCAATGCAGGACTCAAAGTAGTACAGTTTTATTGGAATATTCCAGAAAATACCCATTATTTATTCTCTCATATTTTCCATTCACTGCCTCCCCTTCTCAATCCTTTAGCCTTTGCCCAAATTTCACCTCAAACCACAGGCAATTACTCTTCTATTTTTTTCTGGGAGGTGAAGGGTTAAAACAATAAATATATTGGTTCCTGTTTTTCCTTTCTGCAGCTCTGGACTCCAGCTGGGTGCAGACATGGAATAGCAGCAAGTCCATGGGAAAGGCTCATCTTCTCACAGGCCTTACAGCAGCACTCAAAGCTCAGCGTGAACTTCCCAGAGCTCAGTGGTGGAGCTGAAGACCTCTCTGATGCTGCCAGGAACCTTTTGTAGGGAGTAAATGATGAGTTGGAGAGGATGCATGTGTGAACCCAAGCTGAGCTCAAGGTATGACTGAAGAGCAATGTACTCAGTCCTCACCTGAGTGTAAAAAATATGTATATACTTATATATTGCTGTGGCCATTGGCTGTTGGCTATTCCCACACTGTGTGTCTCTGGCTAGTAACTTCTAAACCTGGAAGAAACATGTATTTGTGGTATAAAAGACAAACACGAGGCAGCAAGATCAGCTCAGTGGTGTGTTCTGTCTAGATACAAAAAAATAACTCTGGTTTGCTTTTGCCCTTTCACAGCACGTGCTCAGTTTCCATAAATTGTAGCCCCTGAGAGCCAGGTAGATGATTTCTGCTTATTTACAGCTTTTTCTCTGAGCTGCCTCAAATGCTTCAAAAGAAGCATAGCCAAGAGAGGATTTAAGCGCCCCAGGGGTGAAGTTTGGGATGAGGAGTAGAAGGAAAGCCAAGCTCTCCCAGGGCTCTATGGCCCTGCTGGCACTGAGGGCATGTGAAGCAGCCACCTCTCAGCATATTTCTTCCCTGGCAGAAGAGCTGCCCACCTGGGCTGCAGGCAAGCCACAGTCCTGCAGTGCTGGGTGCTGGGGCAGCTGGTCCAGGCCTACTCCTAAGTAGGTGCTTATATTCGGTCCTGCTAAGTGTTTTCTGTTCCTCAGTGATTCCTGATGGGAGAGAGGGTATACTGTATCTTTGCAAATTGATAGGTTGGCTTGGGTTGGTGTCTCAGCCTGGAAAACAGCAAGAGCTGAGGACAGACAGACCCAGCCCTGTGTGGAGACTGGCATGGTGTGGGCAGGCTGGGTGGTCTCAGCTGAGTGCGATCCCATTCCCATTTCCCCTTGGCTCTGTGTGTGCTCATGGAGAGTTACTGTGGCTCAGCTGTCATGGCTGTTTAGCTAAAAAACCCCAATCATTTTCTTGAAGGCTCAGTTCATGGGAATGTGGCTGACAGCCCTGCTCCTAACCTTGTATTGGTAGGGAATGCCAGTTAACAGGGAAGGCTTCAGCATCTCGTGCATGGTTTATCTTCTGGAGATGCAGCGGAAAGGAACAGCCAGGTGGTGGTAAAGGTGTATTGGTAAAACAAGGTGACAGGATGACCTTATGTAGTAGAGCTATTACGCTTTTGTTTTACTTAAAGACGCTAAAGCCCAGTGTTAAAAGCAGTGAAAGCAGAGTGGGCGGAGAAGGGAGAGTATTGCTTGACTGGGTGTCTGCTGTGTCAGCTTAAGGGGAGTGAAAGTCCTAGGAAGCCAAAACGAACAAGATGCCCCACATTGTGCCTGATGCTACTGAGCACTGCACCCCCTGCATCCCCCTTGCAAACAAGACATTACTTTGTTTTCATGCATTCTTCGTGGGAAAAAAAAAGAAGGAAAATAATCAGGGAACTATGAGACGGTCTGTACTTCCCTTACCCCTAGCCAAGCAGTAGAGAGCAGTGGGAAACAGTTAGTGAAGGTGTCAAATTTTCTCTAAGGGCAGCCACAAGACTCTTGTGCCAAACACCGTTTGACATTTAATTTAAGACTCATGTAAAGTAACAGCCAGAGCAGGCAGCAGGCAGAGTGTTCCAGTTGACAGACTGGCTCTATTTGCTTTCATTTCCTTAATGTGATGGCCAAGTTTATCTGTGAGCAAGAAATACAGAAATACCCAGAGTATTTTTTTTTTGTTAGCCTATCATGAAAAGAGAGCACTGTGTTGTGTTCAGACACTGTTTTGGGCTTCAGGTGGCCTTCATTAGGGAGCATAATACGAGTGAGCTGTGTGTCAGCACCACAGGAGCCAAAGAAAGTTGTGCCTCTGATTAAATAATGCTGAATCCAGTCAAACACTGGGTTCCTGGTCTGAACTGAGCCATTCAGCAGGTGTAAAGGAGGATCTGTGTGTGGAGGTTAGCAGCCAGGAGATGTTGGGGGCAGCAGGGAGGGTTTTCCTCCTTCCTTAAATGTGGGTGTCACAACCACTCCGTGCAGAGGGGTTTACGTGAGGGTGGTATCGTGTTGTACATGGTCAAGGGACCATCCACAACACCACCACAACCTCCACAGCACCTTTTCTGGTCTGTGTGCTTTGTGCTAGGAGCCCATGGATAAGGAAGGAAAGGTTAAGGGTGGATATGAGAAGATTGAAAAGAAGTTATTTGCGTTCTGGTTGCTTTTGTTTTCCTGCAGTTGCTGAGGAATGGATTAGTGTGCTACTAAGGAGGTGAAACTAGGGATAGAAACCTCCCTGGATGTATGGCAGGAGTCTCTGGCTAAGCCCTGTGCGAAGAGGAAAGCTGCAATGGAAGCTGAGCTGACTGTGTAGCTAATACTGGTGAAGGGGAAATGTTTAGAAGTGAATGTAGGAATTAGTAGGGAAATGTATTATTTACTTGATTTTAATTTTTTTTAAAGAAAATAAATGTATTTGGTCAGCAAAGTATGTTACCTCCAAGGATGCAAGTGTGGTGGTGGAGGTGGAGAAGGGTTATACCAGTCACACTGGTATGGAATATCAGGGAAGGAAACGTCTAAGGAATAAAGTGGTTTGCTGCAGGGAAGACCAAAGGCAGCTGTGGACTGTGGAAGTGGTGGGAGGAGAAGGGGTCCCCAGGCAGTGGGATGGAGACAGCAGCCTGGAGGCAGTGTTGGCTGGTGGAAGAGGACTTGGCTGCTTTTCCAAGGTCATTAGGAAGTCTAGACTTTCCCATAAAAGGCTCCCATTTGCTGAAGAAACCTTGGGCTACCAATGCCCTGAGGGCTTCATAAAGACTGCAAAAGCATCCAGAACAGCCTCGCTATACCCAGGTACCTTCCCAAGTTTTTCTGTGTATATGGACCTTGGAGGCTGCCTTTGGGCAGGCTGGCGGGAACAAAGGTGGCTCTGGGGCTGCCCATCTGATCCTCGGGGCACTGCTGCTCCAGGCTGGCTGGGTTTTGCTCCGCATCAGGTTCCTCACCCAGCAGACAGGACAGAAGAGCCAAAACCAACTGCATACCTCTTAGAAAGCCAGAAAGCAAATAACTGCATCTGTGCACCGATGGAGGCATTTGAGGAACTCTATTCATGCAGCTGTTACCGAAACTCAGCAAGGAGACTTCTACCTCCATGACAAACTTCTCCTTGGTGCCTGGTGGCTCAGGGGTTACTTGACAAATGAGTCGGTGCCATCCTATGGCTTTAAGCACTTTAAATACCAGCTACCTTGAGAGCATCTCTCAGTCTTACAAAACCCACCTGGAGAGAGCTTCTCTGTAGCGGTGCTCAGAGTAAATAATGAGACCAAACCCCTTTCAGATCACAGAGCATGCTTTTGTTCCTGTCAGCAAGGCTTGCCAACTTGTGCTGCAACTTACCTTGGAAGGAGAAACTGGAGTAAGTTGCTAAAGGCGGGGAGAAAATGAGTGCAGCTTTCTAATTGAGTCAGGAAAAAAAAATTAAAAGGTTGAGAAATGCTTTTCTTGAATGAGCATTTTAATGCCTGGGAGAATGGCAGCTGTTGGATCCCATTCTTTTTTCAAGCCCAGCTATGTTATCCTTGTCTTAGGGGCCCCCCCTTGTGAAGAGCAGTGTCAGGAAGGACTGGCCTGGTGAAGTGAATCTTGTGAGCCCTTCTCCAGGGTAAAGCGTCTTCTGATGTGCATGAGCAGCAGGGAGAGATGACAGTGCCTATCCCCAGAGAAACAATGCTGAGGACTGCGGCGATGGACAAAGAGCAAGGTCAGCCTCTGTCTAAGGGAGACAGTTTGCTGAATTTGAGACAGTTTGAAACATCCTGGCATTTGCACAAACCTGGATGATGCTGATTTGAGCCTTGAGGGACCTGGGTCCAGCCGTATGGATTGGGCAACCAGCAACTCCAGGTACATTGACCAATATCCTGGAAATAGGAGACTGCTTATCCAGTTATCAGCAGCTTATCTTCAATGGGAAAAGGAAGGACTTGAGTTCTGCACAGGCTAAAATCCTCTTAGAGTGCATAGTCTCATCCTATGGAGCAGGATGCAGTCCCAGGTTTCATGAGATGCTGGTTTCCCTCCTGGGTCTGTTGAAAAGCTGCTGTGTCAGACTGGAGATCTTTACTGTTCAGATGGGAACCTCTCAGCAGGAGTGAGAGATACATGCGATAAGCTTTTTGCTCCTGTCCCAACCCTGTACACCCACTGCCATGATTGAATTTGTGAGAAGAGTCATAATAATAAATAAACTATGCATTATTGAGGGCAAAACCTCCCAGGAAGGTAGGCATTGAGTGGCACAAAGAGATACAGGCACCTTTAGCAATGAATCAATGGGGCAGAATTTGGCTGAACATCAGGAAAAACATACTGAGAGTAAAATAAATTTGGCTGTAGGACAGTTCCTAACAACAGTAGCAGCACTCCTGTTACCCTGACTAATTTTAAACACTCCATCACTCCCACCTGGGCCTGGTTAAAGAAGGTTTCGGTCATGTGAAAATTTTGGAGTTGTCACCTTTTCTTTGGCCCAAATTTTTCCATGGAAAATACTTTGAATCAATGGAAATAGTTTATTTCCATTTCAGTTTTGGGGTTTTTTTAGCAATGAATTATAAAAAGAAAAATCACTTTGGAAAGGTGAGGACAAGGGAATTTTTCAGCTAGTTTAGTGCAGCTTTTTCTTTAAAGGAGTTTTGAATCAGCCACCTTCAGTCCAGATATTTTGTGCTAGGTTACAGCATCAGGATGAGTTGAAGGAAGTGATTAAAGGGTGAAGACACTTTTCCTTACAGTCCTTATCACAAACCTGCATCTTCTGAGTTAATAAGAGGGTTTGCACAGACTGGCAGCATTGGATGCTCCTTCCCCTTGTTATACAAACAGACAGAGCCAGGAACAGGCCAAAGATGCACATATGCCACAGCAGCCACAACTTTTCTCCAAATCCTTGCTTCCTTCTGGCCTGTTTCTCTTTCTTGCAATCAAAGTGAATCCAGCACGAAAACTCTTTTACTTATTCACTGGGATCAGGCACTGAGCAGAAAAGGTGTGAGAGGTATGGAAAAGAAGGTGTAAATGACTCAACCCCTTCTCAAGTGCATGTGTGGGCAGCCTGAGGGCATCGGGGGCTGTTGGTTGGAAGGGCATGGTGCTCCTCACTGGGCTTTTTGGGAGGGACTGGATGGCGCTGGATGGTTTTGGGTTTGCTCCCCGCCTTAGGTCTCTCATAATGTGGTTTGCAGCGCATATTTTGTGAAGCGAGAATGTGCTCTCTGTTCACTCCTAACGCACCTGTTAGCTCTGCAAACAAGGTTGCCAATTAAACGCAGAAGTCAAATCCCACAAGGAGCTTGGTTGCCTATGCTAGAAGATGTATGTGTGTAATAAACGATACTATGAGGTATACACCCAAGCCTATTTATGAGTTACCATGTGGGAAAGAAAGCATGGTTAGAATACCGAATAGGCTCAAATAACATATAGATTTATTTGCTAGATCCACTGCCAACCCCTTGTTTCATCTTGGACAAGTTATTTAACTTACTCTGGGCCTCAGATCCTCTACTGAGTACATCTGGGGTGATAAAAAAAAGTATCTGTTTTGTCTACTCTGATTCCGAGTGCTCTAAAACAGGAATTGCCTCTCTGTGCATGTACTTGATGTTGTTGAAACTCTTACCAACAGCAGGTATTGCTGTTCCATTTCAGTCTGTACCCTCGCAGAGCAGAGATTATATAGGAGAAATGCAAAAGTAGTGTTACTCCTTCAAATCTCCTTTTCTGTTTCATCATAGGTACCTCCTCTCACAAATGAGTGATGTTTACTCATCAGATGCAAACTAAACTTTTTGGTTTCCGTGGAAGTCCGGTAGCTCTGTACTCAGTAATATCCCACTATTGCTCATCAAGAGAAGGGCAGCCAACACTGGACTTCAGCTGGAGCTGACAAATATCTGGGACGAATCCCTTAGCAGTGGGCTTCAGCCTTTCCTGAAATCTCATTCTTTGCCTCTCCATGCATGCGGGGCTGCTGGTTTCACAGAGCAGCTCGTTTCAGACAGATGCTGACAACTGGAGCCGAGCGGTGGTGAGGGAATGTGATGGAAAGCTGCAGCAAATGTATTAATTGCACTGGTTAGGGAGGGCTAGTGTTTGGGGGTTTTTTTTCTTTTTCTTTCTGTAAAAGCCTTGTGTGCAAGGGGGAGCCTTGCTGAGGTTTTTTTCTTATACGGTAATTAACTAACACAGCCCAGAGTCCTAGGCTTCTGCCTCGCATCCCAGTAAGGTTCGTTATTAACCCAAAAGGATTTGATACCCTCCTGCTGTGTCCCGTTTTCTCTGCTCTTGCCTGGTCCTCCTATTTGCTTCAGCCTCCCGGGTCCATTAAGATCTTCTCACTTGCCCATGCACAAACCTGACAGGCTCATGGGGAGATTTTGAAATGATGCTGGCTCAATTAGCAGGATATAATTTGCCCTTCGGTAAAATCCTGGGCTCCCCTGCCAGGCTCAGCACTGGCTGTCAGGGCACTTAGCACAAGGAGGAGTGTTCCCATCACATCCTTCTCACTGGAGGTCACAGAGACAACGAACCCATGGAGCTACAGGAAGAAAGCAACTGTATTTTTATAACAATTTTATTTTTCTTCACTAAATGTGTTTTAGAGACAACCAGAAAGCCCACTTCAGTTATTTGATGTGGATAGCCTAGCTGGCAGCTGTAGCTTTAATTTTAGTCTGGGAACCCTGCTGGCTATTTTATTTTTTTTCCTTCCCCATGAGCCCCTCTTGCAATTTGAGTTCTTCTGCCCTGTGGGTCACAGACCAGTTTGCTGTACAATTTTCTGTCTCAGTGTTGATCAAATGCTCTTCTGAATGATTTGCTGTTTGCTGTGGTTGATAATCTCCTTAGGACTTATGGTTGCTTCTCTCCCTTGCCTCGCAGATGTGTGGAAATGTCTGAAGAGTTACCAGTATCAAACCATACATATTCACAGTGACTGTTCCCCATTCAGCTGCACAGACAAAAATTTTCACGTGCTCACCAAAAGCAGAGAGATGAGTCAAACCACCGTGAAAGTGATGTTCAGACAGGGAGAAGGGAAAGAAAGATGTATTTTGTTTTTTTCTTTGTGTTCAGCCACTTTAGACAGTAGCTGTTCCTGTGAGATCTTTTGGAAATTGGAGAGATTGCAAGGGGATGAATTTGTGTGCTTTGATGGTGGAATTTCTCACACCAAAGGAGGTCTTCTGCTAGAAAGAATACGTGGAAAAGGCTGTCCCTGCTGGACAGGAAGAAAATTTGGCCAGAGCTGCAATGAGAATAGTGCCAGAGTTTGGTCTGGCTGTACTGGCTCTCTATTGTGGTGGGAAAAACCTGCCCTTAACTCAAATCTCAAGGAATATTGCTGCTTCTCTTTCCCAGGAGACTTCACTGGGTTTGTAAATGACTGCATTTCCCTTCAGCGTGACAGCTGCAGCTTCACCTCTTCTCGTGTGAACCTGGAGTCAGGTCAGGATAAAATGCTGAATCCTTTCTTTCTCCATCCCTTGGTTCTCTGGCCCCCTCTTTCCTTCCCCATATCAACCGGCTGCGCTGCCATAACTTGGGGATTAACTTTTCCCTGCAGGACTGAGCTGAAATGCAAGTGCTTTACGGAGCAAAACAAATCTCTTCAATATTAGCAAGGCAAAGCAAAATGCTTGAGCACATGTGGTTTCTGTTAGCTGCCTTCTCCCTCAGCCTGACGTTGGGTCCCAGTGTCAGATTCCCTCTTAAATATGCTCAGAAGGTCATAGAAAGCAGGTGAATAGTCATACAATAAAAATCACATCACACCTCCTAAAAAAAAAATACATCCCCTCTTCCCCCTGTTATGCACAGTAGAGGGAAAGACTTGATTATGCACTTGATGGGAATGAACTAAAAATGAGTTTTCCTAGCAGGTTTGAGCACGGTGATGTAGTCAACGGATCAGGTTTTTGCAAATGAGCACAGAAAGTTAGAGGGTGCCCTAAGTTAAGGAGGTAAATGTAGGTCAGGCTCTCAGCTGGCGTAAATTGTCCTTGCTGGAGCGATGCCACACTGCATCAGGGCCTGGCTTCCAAATGCATGTGCTTGTGCCAGCTGGGTATTTTTGGGAAGCATTTATTGGGTAAGATGCTGAGAAGATGGCAAAGGTACATATGCAGAACACACCTCTGAGTGTTTAGTGCAGGTGTGTGCAATAAAGCTTGGATGGGTTTTTTGAAACCATGACTCAGTTCCTTCAGGAAGATCAGATACTGGGTTTCTGTTATGTTAGCTAGGAGAGCAAAGTGCCCCAGACACCCAACCACTTTGTAACTGGTGGAAACTCATACCAATATATTCGATTTGAATTTACAAAAGAAATTCTAACAAAAGTATTCGGGTTCTGATGACCAAGAGATAACAGAGTGGAGAAATAGAGAGAAACATTGAGGAAACTTGGTTGTAGTCAACTCTGTGCTTGGGGCATTTACTTCTCTCTACTGGGCACAACTATAACTGAAGAGCACTAACACGTGAAGAGGTTTATAAAGAAAGACGATAGATCAGGGTAAAGACCTGCCTCTTGTTTTACTGAATGGTGTGTTTGACTCATATTTGAGGTACCTTTTGAAAGGGAAGCTGTCGTGATGCATGCAGGTGTGCAAACTATGAACCTTTGTATAAACCAGTGAATTTATTTGAGCTCAGACTTGATCACAGTATTTAGCCTTTGGGTGGCAAAAACAATTCTTCTTATTCTAAGATAGCTTTCCTGGCAATAAGCATTCTGGTTTTTATCACCTTGATTTTTTTTCCTTTTGTTCTCACAGTCCTGCACTCTGCTCCTGAGTCTTCACTGCTCTGTTATTTCCAATTTTTGCTGATGTAAAATAGAGGATGAAAAGGGCAATTTAAACAATTGCAGCAGAGTAGGTTTTCAACCTCTAACATCTGCTTGTGCTTGCTGGCATACTGTGAGTCTTAAATAACATGTTTATAAAGTGGTCTGATGTGTGATGCTCAGATGAACACAAGTGTAGTTCAGAAATGCACAGCCCTGCAATTGATATAGTAAACATGGCTATCAGGTTCGGTAAATTCAAAGTCAATCACCACATTCTTGGGATGACTGTATTTTAAGGTGTAGCTGTGTAATTCTACTAATTAAAAAGTTAGGAAAAAGAAAGGTCACAATAATTCATCCTACATCTCTTAGAAAACCTTTTGGCTATAAAAAAAGAAACAATCAAAACTCTTGGTGCAAAAAGTTTGACCTTTAAATTTTTTATTTCTTCTTGCATTTGGTCATAAAATCCATGTAATTACTTTAGGGGCTCTTGGTAATCATGATGATAGTGTTTCAAAGCAATTAATTTGGAGCTTTGGTCTCATAAACGGCAGCAGCTGTAACAGTTGCTAAATGGGATGAAGCAGCCCTGGGCCACTGGATGCTTTCAGGGTGTTCAGCTGACATTAAAAAATAATAAATAAGTATTTGATGTGGTGTGTAAGAGAGGTAGGTGCGTTTGCATCCTGTGCAAGCAAAGAGGTATTGGAAATATATTTTGCCTCTGGAATATGCAGGCAGGCCATTTTTCCCTTCTTTAAAGACAGTTGTAGGGGTAAAAATGGAAAGGGGATTGACAGGAATGAATTTTAAATGTTCATCTCGTGGTGAGAAATTTGAGATTCTCAATAACGTCAACTTTGTGAAACAGATGACTGACTGTAATCTCACACGGGGAAAAAGAAGGACTCAAAGTATTAACATGTGGCAGCTAAAAACAGAGTCTAAATAAATTATTATTATTTTTACTATTTTATGCTAGTGATGGAAGTTTGCTATTAGAGCAACTTACCTAGGAGTACAGTGGCAATATCCTCACATGGAAATGTTGCTTGTATTGAATGTGTTTGTATTTCCTAAGAGTCTAATTTTCTGTTTCAGCCAGGAGCAGAGTGCAGAGACCTGCCTAATATTCTGCAGCATGTGTTACCCATGAGGTCATACTGAAACACCCGCTGCAGCCACCTCATGCTTTTAAGATCTTGGAGGGTGAAGCAGAGCTTGCTTGCGTGCTGTAACAAGAAGTGAAAAATAATAAATAGAGATTACTTATTAAGACAAAGTAATATGCTTCCCGCATACCAGGAGTAAAAATGTCATAGTGTCCTGCCCCTTCCGAGCAGCCTCAGGAGGAGAATCAGGGTAAGTTGTGTTTTTAATGCTAATTCTGCTCTTTGCACTGCATGAAGTGCTCCAGCTCAGATCCTCTGAGGGCCTGGGACATTGACCAGTGGTGGGGACAGTCCACACACTGAGGTGTAACGTCATGCTGGACCAGAAGACTGGTTATTGAAGTGGTCATTGCTAGGGTTTTGATACTCCACTGCCTTTTTTGTGGTTAGGTTTTGGGGTTGGACATTTCTGTCTCAGCATCACACGCCTTTTGCTTGTCTTTGTTTCTTGACCCTAACTTGGGAACTTGGTGAGTGAGGTTAGGTTTGGAGAAGAACCTGCTGTGGTGATAAATAAGGTGCAACTAAAGCCGTGGGCCCCAGATAATGGATGTTCCATTTCGTGAGATGCTCCAGTTTGAGGAGTTTAATTTCTAACTAGTTAAAGATCCATCTTGTGAAAAATGACTTCCCATTTCCAACCTATAATGAAAGTAAAATAGTGGAAAGACAGATGAGTTAGCACTCCTAGCAATCTGTTATGTAGCTGGGTGAGAAATAAAACCATTTGTCTCTCCCCCTTGACTGACTTTTCTTACACAAAATAACTGTGTAATTGTCTTAAATCCCAAATAGAGAGCACAGTCTGGGGGAGAGCGGTTAAAAAAATTATATTTCAGCTGGCCCACAGCTGTTCGTTTGGGGAGAACAAGGTTGTGCGTGTGAAGGGAATTCACTGGGAACACATTTCTCAGAGCCGTGACTCTTTTCCTGTTTGTCAGATGCTCTGATTATCTGCAATATGGGTTTTTTTTGCTGAGTATTGTGTGAGATTCTGGCAATATAGCTGCCTTTGAGCCCAAAAAGAGCCTTTGGCTGGCTGAGACTTGGGTGGACAGCATGAGATTGTGCACTTCATGGACAGTGAGAGGAGCTGGATGGGGTTCAGATCTGCCCCTCGGAAATGACAGTGTTGGGTGCAGATGTACACAGAAATCAACACTATGAAATAACCCGAGCCCTTAGGGTGTTTGCTGTAGGGTTCGGGTCATATTTAGAGTTTCTGAAACTCCAGGTGTTTTTTCACTTCAGTGGACAAACAAAAATGATTCAGTTACAATTGAATCAAGAAGTTCCAATTTGGAGACTATTTTCTTTAAATTTGCATTATTAAAATGTTTACTGAATTTTAAAAATTGTTGAAACAATGCAAAGGAATTTTGTGGGAGCAAGACTATTTTTGTTGAGCTTACTGGAGCTGGATACATTTCTTGTTCTTTTTTTAAATCACTGTTTTCAGTGCTAATTCTGACTGTTCTCCATATAGAATCAGAACCATTTTTACCACTGCATTATATAGGCTTGATTTTAGAGCTAGGCATGGTGATGGGCTTCCCATTAATGACGGAGGTTGATATCTCTTCTGATGGTACTGGAACCTGGTGGAGCTTGGATCAGGAGGCAGAAAAGACATCCGGAAGCTGCAAAATGCCACTATTAGAGCACATGGCTTGAATGTTACTTCCTGGGTCAGTATCTTTGTAAATGGTTTTCCTAAAAAAGGACCAGTTCTATTTTTAAAAGTATTTTTTTCCAGTATGTGGCATGTGAAATTCAGAGACTATCAAGCCTCTAAGTTTTATCCAGAGGCTAGCAATGCTGTATCTTTCAAATCAAGCTTTTAGAACAACCAGTAGTTTATTATAGCTCTCTTCTGAGAGCAGAAACTGTGCTTTAATTGTAATGGTGATAGTTATCTTTTTAACAATTGGAAGTTGTAGCATGGAGAAATGCGGAGCTCTCAGTGCAGTGCAAACTTTAATAACTAAATAAATGAATTTTAATTTCTCTTTGTTGAGAAGTGAATGACTGAAGGCTGTACAGCTCTGTGCCCTTTACGTAAACCCAGCGGTGTGGAAACCACGGTCTCTTCTCAGAAATTAGCAAACAACTCGAAACAACAAAGGAACAATGTAGTTTGTCAAACACGTAATAAAGAGCCATGGAGGAAGTTTCAAGTTTATATAATGTGACAGGGGAGGAGGCGAGTTGAGAACCAACACACCCTTGAAAAACCAGTGAGTGTGAAGGGGATTTCAGTGCTTTTCTCTCTGCTGCAGGAGCAAGTTGATGGCCAAGAGCAGGCATTGTCCTGTGGGTGGGTATTGTGTGGATGTGAGAAACCGGCCCGGCTTCTTGTGGGGCTGGGCCTGCAGGGATGATGGGCCTTTTCTGTCTATGAAACACAGCAGAGCCCTACAGTCACAGCTGATATGGCATCCCAACTCTGAGCAATGAGGTGCCCCAAACCCATGGTAGAGACCAGCAGGGAGCAAGTTTGCTTTTAAGAGGTTCCAAAGACGATTTACGTAGCATCTTATTGACATTGGGGTATTGCTTTGGGGAGGGATGTTGTGTTTGCTTACAGTTGCACTCTTTATGGTTTTCTTCCTGCTCTAGGTCTCCATGTGTGGGACTGTCTTGTTTAGAGTGACTGTGGCATAACCGTCTCAGATTAATGAGGGGGAAGCTGTCCCTTTAGCATGACACAGCAGGGCAGAAGTTACCTCCTGTGTGGATTAAGCTCCTCCTCTAGACTTCACCAAATGAGTTTGGCCAAAGTGTAGACATATGGGTAGAGGTGCAGGTAGGTATAAGCACCTTAGCAGAGGTCTCTCAAGAGCTGCCACTTGACTGTTGCCTCTGTTCCTTCATGCACATGCAAGATACAGAGTACGTGACTGGTTGAATGGGGAGGAACTGAAAGGTACAAATGGTTTGGTGCAGGAGTGTATTAAGGAAAAGCTAATGACAGGTAATTTGCATGGGAATGTCAATAAATATTTTCCACGTGCTTTTGACTGACCAACCTGAAATGTATTAGTAATGGAAATGAATTGGATACTTCAGTCAACCCAGTGCCTTTCATCACTCCTGAACTCTATTTAAAAACATTATTTTAACATGTTTTTAAAGCTCCTTTTCCTAACATGATCCAGGAGGCTGTGCAAAAAGAACTTGGAACAATCTTGAAACCGATACAGGGCAAGCCAGAGAAAAGAAGCCAACACCTATGGGCAAAGAAAACCAGAAAATGTAAGAAGAGGAGCTAGGAAGAAGGGAGGGAAGACACGTTAATGGAAAAATCTACCTCTAAAACAACATGCTGTCCAGAAAAGACTTTTTTTTGTCTTGAGAAATCTCCATGTAAAACTAATGCAATGCTTTATATATTTATTCAGTTTTCTCACGGAAAGGATGCTCCAGCTGTTGAGATAACACCTAGCGCCAACAAGCTATTGTTTCTGGAGCTCCCTCAAATAACAAGCTTGGTTATTCTATTAATGGAATATAACATTAGAGAGTTTGGATTAAATACAGCAGAAAGCAAGAGCAATGTTCAGCCCATATCCCAGACTTGTTTTTGTGCGATTGGCTAATCCATGAACTAAGGATACCAGGTGTTTAAATTCCACATTCTTGATAGGGAAACAAGTACCCACTTGTCTGAACAATGGTGTCACTTACGGAGTAGGAAACCACCCCACATAGGCTGCTAAAGCAATCCATACCCAAAACAATCTCTTTGCTACATCATTACTTGAAGCTATCTGAAAATGCAGGCAGGACTGTCTTTTCCAAGGTAAATATTTTAATTGTCAAAGAAAATGAACCTGAAGGTTCCAGCATACTGAGGCTGACCTTCCTTGCTAGGTCTGCTGTACTGTGGAACAGCAAGCATTTAGAAATATGCTCTGATGGATGGGCAGGGCAGGGCAGGCTGTATTTCTTTTTGTTCCTTTCTAGCTTGGTGCCAATACACACAAGAAGGGACGCTCGGGATGTTCATGTCATTCCCTCTGTCACTCCAAAATGAATGTTGTTGATGAAGTTCAGCTGAAACGTTTTGGACCCTGAATGAATCTCTAGGTGAAGTTTTATGGCCTTCATTTTCACTCAAGGTCAGATCTGAGGATCACAGAATTCATTTCACTTGAGATATTTATTTCTACTTCAGGTCTACATCTTCTCTTGGGTATCCATCACATACATCAGGCACCAGTGACCCATCCAGTGGCAAGAGTTGGCAGCAGGACAGCAGGTTCATTTTTGGATATCCTCAGAATTCTGCATGAAAATCAGATTAAATATTCTCAGAAAGTAGAGTGGCCAAAAGTAGACCTGAACGTCTGAACCTGGCTCTGTTATTCCTCTAAAAGCATCTCTGAGTCTATGGGGGAACATGATCATTTGAGACCACCTCTGAAGGCAAGTTAAAGTAAAGCATAGCTGAAGGAAGTATCTTCTAGGAAAATGGCAATTCTGAAGTTTGTGGCAATCCCATTCAGAGCAAACTGATGCCAAACAGACTGACAGCAGCAAAGATAAATATAGTAGTAGCACAGAAGGGGAGCTGAGATGAATAGAGACATATTCCACTAAGAGACTCCTGAACTGCTTCAGTGGAGATGATCCAAGATTTGTCCTGTTGGATTCAAAGATGCTGATGGAGCCTGAGGCGAGATCCAAGGCATGGCCTTCTCCTTCCTTGAAGTCTGTTCCCAGGGGGCTCCAGTCTTCCCTGGAGAATTTTAGATCTGGTGATACAGGATCAGAAGCTCATTGTGAAGTTGGTCTGTTCCTCTTTTTGTACTTCCTCGCTGTTTATATTTATTGAGGCTCATCAGGACTTAACTTCTTTTTGAAGCTGGAATATTAAACTCTTCTCTACTTTTACTCCTTTAGTAAGATCTGGACCATCCCATATTTTTAAAATAGATGAAAAAGAAATAGCCCTTAGGTCAGCCAAGAGTTAAAGGGGTAGGAACTTAATTTGTTATGAAGGGAGCATTTTGGCGTGTTTTTAAATTCAAGATGTATCTTTAATAATCCACCAGTAGCAGGTAGAATCCGTTGAAAGAATGAGAATGTAGTTTCCTGCTTTCCACTTACTTAAAACTGTTCAGTGAGTTTAGCTTGTAACTTTGAGATGAAGGAAATGATGTAACTTCAGACATAGCTCTTATTTGTACATCTAGTAGAGACCTGTATTCTGTTGAGTCCCATAGATGTCTCTTCTCTAGGTAAGTATATGTGACTGCAGTATGAATGATTACTGAAGATTTAGGGGCGAAGGAATATCAGCCAACTGCAGAAACTTGTATTTCTTCTTGCTTCTCTCTGGTTATTTAATAATAAACCCAAGACTGCTACAAATAGAGATCACATCTGGTCTCCTCTCCTTTTTGCATTCTTTATGCACATAGACACACTAAAGCAAACCACATATTTGAGAACAAAACTTCTCTCTCAGAGAAATATTATGATACACCGTTGTATGATACTGTACCAAAGCAGTGAAAATGTTTATGGGAGAGTTAACCAAGCAATATGTGTATATATGTGCACATCCATGCATGTGTGTGAACTTTCTCTGCAGGATAAAAAGCTTTTGTGATGGTTTAAGAAAATGTTGAGCTACCAAGGGGACTGGATAGCAGCAGTTTTCTGAGTAGCTGTGCTTTTCCCAGACAGCAGTCAGAAATAACCTTTAACTGCTGAGGCAAGAAATAAATAAAAATGCGGCAAAATTTCTCTGATGGGGATTTTTTGGCTTCTGTGTGAGCCTGAGTGATGTGACTGGGCTAGGTTGATTTAGGAGCTTCACATTAGGAACATATCTCAAGAGCAATGCACTGCAAATCTTTTTTAGAGCACTGAGTTCAGAAAGTGCTAGGTACTGCAATTGGATAATGTTTGTAGAATTGAGGGAATAGAAAAAATAGTCATGTTACAGCTGCCCTGTGTCTCAAAGCTTGTTTGGAAACAGTTTTAATTGCTCTATCTATCATGCCATTCATTCGGATTAAGAATGGCTAGCACTCTGTGTTGCCCAGAAGCAATCATCTCAGCAAGACCATGTTCTCTTCACAGCTTCATTAACCTCTACAATAAACAGTCACAGCTTTGTGGTATAAATGTTCGTGGAGTAAATGTTCTGCAGCTCCTCGGGTGGGCCATCTGTCTTCTGAGGTAGCCAAGGGTGAATGCTAGATAGCTATTTCCTAAGATACAAAAATCAATTTTTCAGGGGCCTGCAGATATTGCAAGTTGACCCTAGTTCTTCTTCTGTACATTCACTCTCAGACCCCACATGTGGGCTCCTTCAACAGAGCTCAGTGTAATTGCAAAGGCTCTGAAAATCACAAGCGTGTGCTTGGGGTGTCTGCGCCCTTTAGGGTGGAAGTCAAAAGACAGGTTGCAGTTATTTCCCTAGAAAATAAGCAGTGCTTTTTGACATGCTGAGTCTTGCTGGATTTGGCACCAGACTGCAGTGTGCCCTAGCTGGAGGGAAGAGCTGGGTGGAGAGACCTCATGGAAAGATCTCCTGGATAAACTTCTCTTGTCATCTGAGAAGTGCTTTCAGAGAAGAGCAGAAAAACGGAGAATAACAAGTCATGCAGGACCCAAAATCAGGGAATTGGCTTTGGGAGCTGTGTGCTCAGATGGTCCTTTTAGGCAGTAACTAAGCTGGCACTTAAGACAACAGGTTCCAGATGGAAAAAACCAACCAAACAAAACAAAACCAAAAAAACCCAAACCAAACCTCAAAAACCCCCAACTCACTGAAACAAAACAAACAAAAAAACCCAGACAAAAAAACCCCAAACCAACAAAAAAAAACCACACAAAATCAACCCCACAACAGTAAATGTATTAGCAGTGCTTGGGGAAAAAGCCTCTGAGACAAAATCCTGAAAAGGTGCAGAGTGATGTGGACAGAGAATGTGTGGCACCAGGTGCTGTGGTTATCTGGCCCTGACAAGAACAGGAGTGAGAGTTTGTTTCTGAGGTTAGATTAGATGTGGAGTTGAGGTAGGGAGTTCATGGTGTCCCACACTGCGTTTTGGATGTGAAGTAGTTCCCCAAGCTTTTAGGTTTATTGCTTTTTAAATAATCTTGTGATAGTCCTGTAAGCCTGCTCTACCACTAGCTCTGCTAAGGCTCTACAGAAGAAGGCATGACACTCTGACGTGTAAAATATGCAATATCTGGTTGAGGTGAGATTGATTCAGGCTGTAATGAGCCTATGAGCATGCTAATAGAGCTGTATTACCTTGTTAATACAGCAATGCTGCTTCTGACACAAATGGTTTGAAGTTCAGCTTTTGGCATACAATAAAGAATGTAAATTTATTCGTGCTCTGGGCTTGCAATACAGATTTTGCCATTGGTCTTTGAGTAATAATGGTTGGAAATACTGTTTTCAGGGAGAGATTGCAAGATAAATTCCAGTTTCTACCTGGGCAAAGCTCCTTTTTAAATCTAACCTCTTTGTCTCTTGTGTTCATCCAGGTGCTACCAGGAGTCTCCATCAGCCAACCTTAACTCAGCTGCCTACCAGGCCTGCAGCCTACCAGGAAGGAATGGACACCTAGCAAGTGAAATCTGGGATGGCATGGAGTTTTATTGGCACTACCTATGCTTTTTTAATTTCTTCTTCTTTCTTTTCCAGAAATGCTTTAGGGGTTGATGGGAGCCTTGAGAGGAACTAGTCCATGGCATAGCAACTGGTTGTTTTCTACACAGGCTACTGGAAAATAGGCAGGACCTTTTCATTTAGCTGATGAAAGCAGAGATGGCATCTTCTAAATTCTCTGGGCCTCTAGCCAAATTAATCCCAAAGATAAGGGCTACCACAGGTAATTTAAGGAACAAAGGGCCTCTCCCCACAGCTATGTGCAACAGCTGATGGTTACTTAATCCTGCAGCTGCACACAATTGCTGATGGCTTCATGATCCTATCTCCAGCCATCTTGACATGGTCCACTTGCCTCCCTTATACTGCAAGATATCTTGCTTGTTGTGAGTTATAGACTATCCTGTGGCTGGACACTGTGTTACAGGCCATTTATCTCTCTTTGCTCTAGATCAAATTGAATTTCTCTAGATTTGATTCCCTGCTGGTTAAACATTTTTCTCGTGTACTGAGGAAGTGTTCTTGAGCAAACAAGGGTATCTGGTGAGTTAGGTGAGTCTTATCAGAACCTCTGAGCATCTTTGTGAGAGAAACTGCAGTCATCCTTCCTCACTGTTCTTTCTCCCTCTTGCTATTGCAATATACTTGTATAGCCAGTGAGATCACGCATTCAGAGATGTTGCCTTGATGTAGACTTGTATCTATTAATATATCTGTGTGAACTATTATGTCAGCTTTCAGCAGCAAACTAAGGTGTTCCCATTCCTTCTTTGTGGAATTTTGCAGTGATGAAACAAAATATGTATCAGGCAGGATTTATATCCAGGCTGTAAGTATCTTTATTTTAATCATCTCACGTTTTTACCAGATATTTCATGGTCTCAAACCATTTAGGTCTCCTTATATCTTGTCTACTTTAAGGAAGATTTTACTGATCTGTTAGTTACTGGTTCCCATTTGTACCCCTCTCTTTAAACTCTAGATCACATTAAGTGGATCTGTGGAAGCCAAGAAATATTAATGGTTTGCCCAAGATCATTAGCATCTGTGTTTAGATCCTAGGAAATCTTACTTAGAGTCCTTTGTTCTAGTTATGAGAAATACCAATATAGCACCTGTATTGAAATTTTCATCTGCAGATCTTGACATTCTTCATAAATGTCTGTCAAATATTCACAACTTCTACACGGGAAGGTAAAAGCCCAGGTAAGTGTGATAGTCTCAGAGATTTAGTTCAGATCCACACTATCTGACTTGTCTTTGTGGATATAGACCTCAAAGTAAAGATGAGTTCAGACCCAACCATAAAGTCACTGCACATGTAATTAGTTTAATTACACTATACCACAGTTGACATGAGCATAACTCTCCATGTTGAGTTGGGGTGGAAAGATGCTAGCTTGGAAGAGTCCGATTTGTACACGACTTCATGTCAGAAACAATTTTCATATTGAGGAGAGAGTATTTGCATTTGATTAGTGAGAGCTGTACTGTTTAGTCAACAATTATCTATATTTCTGTATAAGGTAGATAAGTAATTTGACTTATTAGTAGGCAGATATATACAGATTTAATCAGAAGGCTTCAAGGATTTATATTATGAATTTTACATGAGAGCACAGTTCTGGCTGTATCTCACACCCATTAGCCAAACTGGAAATGAATATTTCTGGTTTTGATGGTACTTACCAAGAAGGAAATCAAGCTTGTCAGTACCCTTCATGCAGTGAAACTGGCTTTTATTTTTCAGCAAAAAATGGGAAGGTTTTTGCAAATCTTGAGGGCTGACAGTTTTATTTTTTTCATCAGTTCATCCATGGTACTTTTTTCTGAGGAAAATACCCTGTTATTTAATTCTTTTTATGGACCTTTTCTGTGGGGGGTGTGTTTGGGGTAGAGAACCATGTTTTTTCTACGTAATCTTTTTCTAATATAGTACAGGTTTCTGGCTACACAGAACTCCATTAGATTGTGCTTAAACTCATGGTTGAATTATTGGCTTGGAGAGTGCAATGCTGAAACGCATACAAGGTTTAGTCATCTGGCCAATTACAGAACTTAAAACCTGACTGAATGCTGCAAGTATAACTCTTACTGAGCCTTTCTCATCTACAGGATGATTTGTTTTAATAAGAAAAAACAAAATGAAAAAAGGTTTGAAACCAAAAGTCTTTGTTATGTTAAATACCAACGATGAATAGAGGAGGTTTATAATAATTCAGCAATGTCTTCACCCATGCAGGACCAACTGGTACCTCTCTACAGATCTCATTCTGCAAATTTTTCTTCTTCTTTTTGTCTCTCTTTTTCTGATCCTTTCTGCCTTCTTGAATTGGATGGATGAGCTGCATCTGTCAGTCAGGAAACAAAATACAGTGAAATGGAGTTTTTAGACTTAACAGCATTTATGTTTTGGGCCTTTATGAAAGGAATATATTTGAGCTGTTGCTTGGTCAGGTTAATGGTGAATTACGGACTTAGATTTGTAGGTACACCCCAACCAAATTGCTGTTGTCCTCAGTTGGTTTTGTTCCCTATCTTTTACATCTG
The DNA here is from genome assembly GCF_000695765.1 of Mesitornis unicolor. NCBI lineage: Eukaryota > Metazoa > Chordata > Aves > Mesitornithiformes > Mesitornithidae > Mesitornis > Mesitornis unicolor. The sequence goes on from NW_010199627.1 coordinate 21,548, forward strand.
CTGTTATAAACCTGATGGCATTGGGTTGCTGCCTACCTGGGCTAGAGTTCTGATAGCTAAATTTCAGGTCTGCTCTCAACTGGGTAGCTCGAGGAACTACTGGCTCTAGATTCTCTCCTATCTTTCATCATGTTGTCCTGGAGACAAGATAGATAACAATAAACATTTCATGGGGACCTATTTTGACAGCCCCTGTACAAAAGGAAGAATGGCTGAGACAGAGAAACAAGGAAATAGTGGAAAAGTAATTTTATAGAATTAAGATCTCAAGCCATTTAAAGGAATTGGTACAACTAGAGCTGGCTGGTGATGCCCGGCTGTGTGTGCTCAGCCAGGAGCACATCAGCATAACCAATAAACATGGAGAAATCTTCTCTTGCTTGGCAAGTCCCCATAGAGATTTGTTGCAAGTCAGTGCCACGGCTCACTCCAGGTTTCTCCAGTCACAAATGTACATCATGGTTTAGCACAAGGCTCCTGTGACCCCTTCTGCAAAACAGGGTGAAGGCAGGGAAGCAGCACTGCTCTCTCTGCTAACACCATCTGCCTATTGCTGATGAATTAAATGCTGCAGCTCTGCAACGCTGAGCATTCATCCTGTTTGAAGGACGCTGTGGTTTGCTGCTCCTGGCTATCTATATCCATTAGCCATGCTGTAGGGCAGGAAGAGGGGAGTAAATAGTGCCCAGGCTTTTCAAAGATCCAGTAGTGAAATCTTAATTTATCTGGAAAACACAATGTAAAGTTTCCATTTCTTCTCATCTTGCTTAACTAGGGTTCAGTGTGGGCCTGTCTAACTGTGTTACTGCTAAGAAAAGGTGCAAGCTTGCTTCTTCTGGGCTGAAGGCTGATGCTATGAGAGATGGTGAGTGAGCAAGGACAGCCACTTTATAATCCAGTCCAACAGAACAATGTCCTTGATGGATAATATGGCAGTGTCTTGCAATTTATTTATTTTTAAAGTAATCCCTTTGCTGATTGAGTAGCTGATGCAGATATCTGGAGACCTTTATTTGCCCCCAGTGTAGATATAAGCTGATGAACTGTGAGCTTCTGGATTTTTTCACCCACGCAGTGTCTGCTAATGAACATTCGCTGTGTCTGAAGAATCCTTTATAGTGGTGAGAGGAGCAGCAGATGTGTCTGAGCAATTTGGTTTATGATGCTGTCCACAGTGTGTGATTTTTTTCTTTTTCTCAATTTAACTTATTTAAAATGGGGCTGTTCTGACATTACTTCCTCGAAAGTCCTTCAATTAATTTTATGGGAATAAATAACAGGTTTGCACTATGGAAAATGAGGATGCCAAGGGGTATGTTAAGTTGCAGAAGCTCTTCCCTCCCTACACACCAATTTGACCGTAAACTCAATTGTTTTTGCTTTTTTCATTTCTCAGGGGAGTAGGTCCATGTTACAGGGCCCTGGCTCCTGCAGGCAGGACACCTCCAATCGCACCATTGTTGGAAGCAGCTGGGAAACTGGGGAAAGCTGTGGCTCAAGACATACTTCAATCTGCAAACAAGGGGAACATGGCATGTGAAGGATTAATTTCTTCCTGAGCAGGATGTAACAACCATCAGCTGAAAAAAGCATTGATAGAAGCAGCTGGGCATGGATTTCTGAGGTGCTGGAAGTAAATGATAACGTGAGTACAAAGTACTGGCCAGAGGGTCATGATAGTCCTGCCAAATAGAGGTACAAATTTTAGAGTCTTGTTATCTGTCTTCACAAGGCCTGCCTTTCTGCAACAGTGTTTGCCTGCAGCTGAAATGTCAGTGACATTTTGGAATGTAAATACCTAGTTGTGCTTGCAAGTCTGGTACTTAAACTTCCAAATCATCATTATCTTTGTGTCTTTGCTGTAGTGATTATATGAATCGTAAGGGTAAGAAAAGGAGATTTCACTCTGAAGCTGTCATCCTGGCACACCTCATACAGGACTGTGGCATTTTGTAAATGCCACATTAACAATCACAGATGAGGTGTCGCCCAGTACTATTCTTAATAGATGAATAGATGTCCTCTTAGAGGCAAAAATGGAGAATGTCACAGCAAACGTCCCCAGGGCAACGTGTTTTCTATGTTGGACACTGTCATGCTTTGGATCAATGACAGAACACAGATTTCCTCTGCTTTCCTCTGCTTCCCAATAAACAGAAGCTGCTAGCACAAGTTAGTGATTTGAGAAGTCCTCACTTAAGTAAATGGGTTCTGGAAGGTGTGGTGGGCTGCCACCTGCTCTGCTGGATAGCAAATATCAACCCTTATTGCTATCAGCCCTTACACTGTGCTTTCAACTTCAGAAAACACCATAAGGACCAAGTGATTATTTCGATGTGTTTTAAAATACATCTGCCTTTAGGGAGCAATAGTTTAGCAAAATTAATCACTGATAGAGGTAACTGGGATCTGAACCTCTGGCTTCTTATAACAAAATTTTAATAGGAGGGGAGAGTGAATGGAAACTTTTGTGATAAATGAAGACTTGCATATGGCAATAAACAGTGGCTTCTTTCTCAGAATGTTAGCCTCATTTATTTACTTTTTAAAAATAGTGTGAAATTATTAGACTTCAGGAAAAAATAATGTTTTATCATCCAATGTCGTACCCACCCTTTAATGAGATGCAACTAATAGTCATACCTGAGCAGATGTCCTCTCCAAATATTACAGTAGAGCTTTGTGCTTTGTCTTTAAGGCACTTCATAGATGGTTGCAGGTGCTCTTACTGCAAGGCCTGGTGATGCCATTCCCACTGGAATAGGTGTCAAACTGAAGCCCCGACAGCTTAGAAACGTGATGGGGAGAAGAGCATCTCTGGTTGATGCTGTCTGGGCACAGCCAGTTCCGTGGCAGTAAAATGCAATCCTGTAAGTGAAAATGTGGACAGAATGCTGTGATCGTCTGTGTGACAGCTCATTCAACCATCTTCTGTAGACCTCCTTCCTGCCAAATCAAAATATGGGTCTCTAACAGCTCTTTGTGAGTGCCTAGACACCAGATCAAGGTTGTTGTTGAAATTTTCTTAACTCACAGTCCCAAATGCCTTTACTGTTGAAACACCATCATCATGTTTTTGCTTATCACAGATGTCTCTCATCCAGGCAATGTTTAGACTCTGGTAGCTCTGCAAGTCTTACATCCACATTTTACCTAGGTCTTGTATAATATTTGAGGCAGTGTCCTTTTCTGTGCTTTAAATTAAACTCATGTCCAGGTGCTAGCTCTTATTTCACTTCAGCAACATCATTTTTCCCCTGACTTTGACAGGTGCCATGTGGCTCAGCTATAGGAACTGAGTATATCACTGTGACTGTACTATCCATGTACTTTGCATCCTTCCCACTCTGCTGCACTAAATCACTTCCCTTCACTTTCCGGAGCTTTCACAGACTCTTCCCCACTTATCTTACAGTCTGTATCGAATGAGATCAAAGTTCCTGCCTCCAATCAGCCCGTAATGCTGGCCTTCATCACCTGCTCATTACACTTTCAATCACACATTTCTGCTCCTTTCTCCCAGGCAATCCCTCACTCCTGGAGTAAAGCCACCATCAGCCCGCACACAGCGAAGCCATTATCCTCCCTCAAGTCCATTCCTTCTGCCCTGTTGCCTAATGAAAATGATGAGGTGTACAGAGGCTGCATGCTACTGTGATCATCTTGATCTCACTGTTTCACTGCAATTTTTCCTCTTCCTGCGCATTCCTGTCATCTCTGGCATTTGGATGGTGACCTCCTTGGGGCCATTGCGTAATGGTGATGCAAAATTAGCAATTATAATATCTAAAGAACGTGGAGGGATGAAGAATATTCATATTCATCCTTTTAGTACAGTATAAATCTGGTCCACGCTAGGCTTCACAAATTAGGTACATACTTACCAGCTTTTTCACTGTCCTGTGAGATAATGAGTTAGTTATTTATGTCTTCTATTCATTTTTTTAGTAGATATGGGAGTACATTCAGTCACAAGAACTGCTCCACAGTTACCTACTTTCTCACTAGGAGCATCTGCAAATTTAAAGACGTGGTGGTATCTCTGCAAAAAGACACAGAGAAAAATTGTATGAATCAATTAAACCTCCAAATCAGTGGATTATTCAAACCTTCTGAGTGGAAAGCTTCATGCAGAGCTAAAATTGCCTTAATTCACTTTGCAATAAATATTTAATTTTAAAATATTCACACAGCTTTTTGGAGACATTGCTATCTTCTCTTATTAATTTTTCCTGGATTGCTGGTTTGCCCGTGTAGGAAATCTCTCAGTGACCTTTCTTCATCTGATCCTTGGCGCATGCTGGAGATCTTTGCTTGACTTCATGCCCAGATGCGTCTCTGGGAGTCTTGTGCTCTTCTAACCGTGCTTAGAGGCATCTCCTGGGGGCTCAGTGGGTGCAGATGAATGTTAATGCTCCTGGAACACGTGTGTGAGTGGTGGAGAGCTGCTCAGCTGGTTTTCAATGTGCTTGTGCTGCTGCTGCGGGGAGGCTTGAGGCTGGCACTGGCTTTATTTAAAAATGGGCTGGAGGAAAGGGATTGCATTTTGTACAGCTCGTTGTCTGAATTCAGCAGCACAATTCTTTGTCCCTCTCGAGGAAGGCAGGCAACTACATTTAGCAGGAGAGCTGGTAAATTGGGTCATTTCTTTGGCCATCTTTTATCACCATCAGAACTGTCCTTCAGGAAAAAAACCAACCTATTACAGTTCTTTAACGACATTGGACTATGCGACACACTTCTAATGCCATCTCTGCTGCTGGGATATGTTTCTGCTATGTGCTATGAATATTTCAAGTGAAAGCCTCCTTCCCCCCAACATTAATTTTATAGATGGCTAATTAATTATCCTCCCTATGGCAACTGCCTGTGGTTTTTATTAACTTGCAAATCAAAAAAAAGAGTCTGAAAAATGACAAGCTAATTTTTTTAATAAGGTATGTCTTCCATGTTTATTCGTATTTTATTGCCCAGCAGTCTGTAAAGTTATCTTTTTAATTTGGGAAAATGCATTATTGCTGTTTGAGTAATCTCTCATGGAAAAAAATAAAGATTATTTTGCAACAGTGGTGATGAAATGTATTGTACTGCAGTCGCAAATATGCTAAACAGATACGTATCTTTTCTTAGTTTAAGTAAATCAGAATCTCACCCTCACATTATAATGATCGCGATAGTACTGTTAATGTTAATATAATCCTTGCACCAGTTTTCTCCTGACATGAGACACTCCCAGATGGTAGAGTTCTGCCCTGCAGTTTACTGCCTTTTTTTATTATTTATTTTTGGGATAAATCCTGGGCCTATTTCGGCAACAAGTGTTTTGCAATTGGTTTTGATGGAGCCAAGATTTCACTGGTTTTCTCTCTAATCCACAAAACCCAGAATTGTTCCACCAATGTGAAATGAAGTTTGTACAAGCGGCTCCTCCACATGAGGAGAAGGAAGAAGTACAGAGGAGCTCCTGCCAACATGCTTGCTTCATATTGCAACTATTCTGAGGATAATTCTCAGAAATGAGGGTGAAGATTCTGGGGAGAGGAATCACGACTGCTACAACACTTTCGTAGCTGTTTGTACCCTTTCCACAAGGAATAATGCTTACCAGTTGAGGTCCTGCTGTTTCTGTGCCTTATCTCAGGAAAATGAGCTCTGCAATACTGGCCAAGTTCAGCAAAGTCACTAATTGTAAATTGCTTTGATTTCACTCTTCAGCTCTTTGTCCCATTGAGTGGTGTCTTGTGTCTGGGACTATGCCTGGATATGGTGACAGATTTCTGCTGGCTGGGGGCTGGTGTGTGTTCTTCCCCTTTGGAGACAGTTCTGATAAATTTTGCTCTTTACCCTTCCACTTCTACCCCCACTACCAGAAGGAACTGTGCCTCTGGTCATGTGGATCCATCTGCTGTTTCACCATGCTTTGGCCATGGGAATTACCAGATGCATTAGTGGTAGATGTCGGTGCCTGTAAAGGGACGAGGGGATTTCTCACTCACCTCAAGGTCAGCTTTTTGAGATGAGCTCAAGTCCTCATCAAAGCTCTGAAGCAAATCACTCAATTTTTTGCCCTGTTGAAAATTTGGCTAGAAGTCACTGGCTTTCCTTCTGAAGCAAAATGGTTTATAATCTTCATATTTCTTTTGTTCTATTGGCATAACTTAGAGATTTCTTCATTATTCATATTTATGTGTTGGTTCTTGGAGGAGTGTGGGGGAGACAAGATAGAGAAGTTGTACTGAAAGAGCTGTCAAGTTTAATATGGTGCGTTTCTCATTTTCTAATACTGTGGAAAGAAATATTTGCAAGTTGTTTGGACAGTCTCTGTTCCAGCTTTAGAAACCTTGCCGTATTTATAATGTTTGACTATATAAAGGTATGAGTGCATGTCACTACTATAAATGCAGATATGTGCAGCACTGGGCAATGCTACAGCACCCATGGTCTGCAAAGTGTTAGCAGGAACCAGTGACAGCAACGACGAACACCCACAGTATCTGGTGGCTGAGCGGGGCTCCAGCCCCAGCTGCCTGCAATAGGCAGGAGTGGTCTCCTAACAGCATTTGGGAGCAGACACAAACTCACATTGCTATTGATCATCATCATTTTTTACAGGTTTAATATAGCTGCTTTGTGTCTACAATGAGAAAAACACAATTTTGGATGGCAGCAGCATTTTGTCTGCCTGGGTGATTAGTGTTTCATTTAGCATTCTGTTAAATGCCTGCCAGACTCATAAGGGCTGCAAGCTGCTGTGTAACATCTTTCTCTAGGGGTGTTAGGACCTTCCTTATTTAATCAGATCATACTGAGTTTGCAAGAACCATGCCTTGGTGTGTGGGGTTTATTTTTGTTTTGTTTTAATCTACATCATGGGGTTTTGGTGGAGAATCTGAGGTGGTTGGACTCTTTCACTGGCAGCAGGGGACTTGAGCAGCAGGGATTGCTGATGGCCCCGTGCCTCCCGTGGGACGTGCATTCTCCTTCACTGCTGCTCAGTCCTAGAAATAAGACTCCACATTCTTGCAAAGTTCTTCTCAACTCTGTTTTCTCAGTGTCTTGCACTGATAATGAATTTTGAATTCCTCAGGGTAATTAGGCATAGTCTGAAAAAGCCAAAAAGGACTCTGGCTTTATTTAGAAGTTCTGCTTCACAGCAGTAATAAATCTTCCTGGGATTTTAGGATCATCCACATGCTTCTTTTTCTTCTTAATCACTCAAACTTTGATTTCCCTCCTTGGAATGTCACTGATAAACATCTTGCTTTTTCACATCATACTGTTTAACTAACCTTTTTTTTTAAACATGTTATCCAAAACTTCGATCCCTACCATCAGTAAGTGATATAAAACCCACTTGATTTGTTTCCAAAATGGAGAAATCCCCACCCTATCAGCTTCCCTAGAAGAATGTAGCAATCACGTTTCTTTAATTTTCTTTTTCTTTCAAATTTTGCTCATAGTCTTGCTGTATCGCAAATTAAAGAAAGTATTCTTTCGGCCCTGGCACCAAACTAATTTAATTTCCATATTTTCATTATCCTTCTATTAGCCATTAGTACTCAGCAACAAAGGAGCTATTTGAAATATATAACGCTACTGCCTTTCTGTGCCGCAAACTCTCAGGGGCACTTCGACAAATTACATCCTCATAATGAAGAAGTAGGAGGAAAGAGT
>NW_010199627.1:29252-38609 GCF_000695765.1 Mesitornis unicolor
GATTATTTTTTTTTTCCACAATGGAATAAAATCGGGATTTGATCTGATGCAACATGACTCGCTCACAGAGCAGATAGAATATCAAATCATCCCTACGAAATTTAAACCTTGCTATAATCTCCCCCTTGTATTCATTGTTCTGCTGAAACCTTGAAGACTACATATAATAGTTTGCAAATTGGGACTTAGTTGATATAGTTTATTTTTTTCAACTTGCTCAATTTAATTACGCTCAGCCTACAGTCTAATTTATGTGTGTTTGATGTCACTATTCATTAGCAGTGCAGATACAGCCTGCAAAGTGACTGGAAAAGAAAAAAAATGCAGCTGGGCTCCCTTCTTAAACACACCGCGCTGGTTATGTACCGGAGTTGTGTTACAGAATGGCTTGGAACAACACCGTCAGAAAAATTACTACCTAGAGAAGCATAAGAATGTGAGTTTGTATAAGAAATGTCTGTAAAAGTTGTAGTATCAAAAGGACATATTCCTAATTCAGTGCCAGGACACATATCTGATTCATTAGCTGTCACTTAGAGGAGAGGCAGACAGACCCTAAGCTAGAGTTATGATTTTCAAGGTCACTGGCCAAATTGGAAAACTGGCAACACATTTAATTGTGGTTTACTGTGAAATGGATTTGTTTGGGTATTTTTCCCTCCCTCAAATGAAAATTCCTTACAATGTTTTTAAACAAATGTAAGGTTTCGTAAATCAAAAATGAAATATTTAGGTTCTTTTTTTTTAAGCACAAACTATGAAATGAGGATCGCTTCAGTTTGAAAAAAGGTTTCCAAAATGTTTTTGGTTTTAACTTGTGTGTTTTTTAAAAAAAACCCAACAGATATTTCCACAATTGAAACAACTTACTAACTTGAGCTTTAGTTTGGTTAACTGAAATGCACGTTTGTAAGAAAGCTATAGACGTGGTATGGCTGACTCTTCTCCTAATTAAAATGCCTGGCTCTAACGAAACAACACATTTGACCTGGGTCCCAGCTCTGGAGTCCCTGTGTTTGTCAGAGACCAAATTCCAATGCTGGCTTTACTGGTCCCTCCATCTCTGCCATTCAGGTGAAACCCAGTATTAATTTACACCTGCCCAAGACATAAGGGGTTTTTCAGTTCAGGCCCATCTCACTGGATGGGAGATACTCGCTCAGGAAAATCCTTTCATCCCTCCATCCTTCTTGTACTGGCGATTTGTAAACCCCTGGATTTGGGAATGCTGACCCCATCGCTGTGACCTCTCAGCTGCTGGTTGCTCCCTAGGGATGGGTGCTGCTAAGTTATGGGGCAACCCAAGTGGGGCAAGCTCAGCTCTGGGAGGTCCAGTTACCTGCAAGCATGTTCTTTGTTTTAGGCTACATGTCTTTGCCTTCTGTATGTATTGCTGAATTGTCACTGAGAAATTCATAAATAACTCATTAGAATACAATGAAAACACTCCCCCTCTCCCCACCAAGACCAAATTCCCTGCTGGGGCAGAGTAAATGGTGCTGTGCCTGCTTGTGGGAGGTCTTGCTTGGTCTCCAAATCCCTCCTTTGGGTTTTGCTGAAATCTCAGGTTTCGGGAGCACAGCCCGCTGCCCTTGTTTCCGCAGCCATGGGGCTGAGGAGGAATTCCTCAGCGGCTGACACTTGCCAGCTGGCCAGAAAGGCTGCTGATATCGAGGGGGATTCCCTGGGCTAGGAAACAGGTGCCGGTGGCTGCAAGACATGCTTGGTCCCGGAGCTGCACAGACCGTATAAGCAATAGGGATCGCTTGCATTCGGGGCGGTTGGGATCTGGAGCTTATGAACTATTGCATGCCAATGTAATGATTGCTCCCAGATATCTGAATTAAAACCCACTTATTCTTACTATGAAAAATACAGCCTATGTAGCTATTTTAAAGCGATAGGGTGAATTGTTCTATGTATCAATTAAATCAACCCTTCCAGTGACAAGTGAAAATTTGATTTTCTACCCCCAAAGGACAGTACATACCATATTACACTATAGTGATATTTTCTAATAAATTATCTAGCTGACATCTTGCCTCTGAGGGGGAGAGCGAGGTTGTTAACAAAGATGACAAAACCATATCTTTCCTATTTATGCCTTATCTCCATTATGCATAAGGGCACTGGTTTCAGTGCTCTGTACCTTGTAAATGATGAAACCTTGGAGAGGAAGAGTTCATTTGCTGCTTGCATTTATATATATATCTATGGTTTTGAAATGTGTATAAGGCAGTCACAGAGTCAACCCCAGCTTTGCCCTTGCCTCTTTTTTTCCCCATCCAGAAGCAAGTAGTTATCTCAGTGATAGTAAGGGAAATATTAGGTCAGATCCTCCAGTGACTTTGCTCCATGCAGAGCCTCACATAGGGCAGGAAATCCTGGTTGTGCAAAGAGACCAGATGAAGTTTGCTGGTTTGGGACAGAAAGTGGCTCTGTACAGGAGCTGGGATAAATGGAAGGGCTGGGCTTGCTCTCTTTTGGTCCTGGGGATAGCCAGGAAAAGGGAAACTTGTCCCTCAGCATCTCCTCCCTCATTTGTGGAGATGGTGATCCCAAACATTCCTACTGGGGCTTAGGTTTGGTGAAGAGTCAAAGGAAAGGCTCCATGAGGCATATTCGTTGGACCCACGGGAGTGTTCGTGAGGCTTTGGAGAGGGTTTCAGTGGTTTGCAACGTTCAAGAGAATTACTGGTAATATTAAAGTGGGAAAAATGAATTATTCTTAATTAATTCAACATTTTGACCATGCAAGCTGGGGAGAGGGAGATAAATGACAGCTGGTGGAGCAAAGTTTCACAAACTTCAATGACTGTCACTGCCCAAAAATCCTTTATTGGTTGTCCTGTTGTTTTCAAAATTACAGTGGCATCCACTGAAGGATGGGGAACCGCATAGTGGGGCTCCTGTAAATAAGCAAGCAAAGCAAGAGTGTCAGAAGACAGTTTTGAGTGAGTTTACTCTGAAAATGCTCCTTTGATTCACTTCACACATACTTAAGAAAGTACTTGTTAGGATTTCTCTTGAATATAACACATTAACTCATTCTTGTGTTTACTGGGACCTTATTACGTATTATTGTCTTTTTATTAGTAGCTGGATCAACTAGTTACGTGCAATTTGGTTCAAGTAAATTTTTTGAACAAATTTTCGTACAACTTTATCCCAGCAAAATATGACAGAAGGATCGGTTTGATGGGCTGCGTTTTCCCTGCTTCTGCCTACAAAAGGGTTTTCACAGCTCGCAAATAGGAATTGTTGTGGTTTAGTGCCTCAGAGTTGCAAGTAAATGACAGTTCTCCACAGGGAAGGATATGTCTGAAAAAGGCTCAGCTTTCTGCAAATAGTGGCATAACTGCAGGAGAAGCCTTAATTGGGTACAGGAAGGAAAGAAAGCCTTTGACAGGTTGAAATATTTTTCTATAGCAGCAGCATTTTAGAGACACTTGTTAATGAAGATGATTGATTGGAAAATGAGTCAAAGCTTTTAAATCTTTAAAAAATGATATTTTTTTCTTTCTTCTTGAAAGTAGATTCCTCATCTGATCACGAAGACAAGAGAATTTTCCCTTTCCCTTCCAAAGAATGAAAAGTTCCTCCAGGCTCAATCTGCGAAACACAGCATAATTGCACCCAGGACACCTGGTGCAGTCTGTGACAGGCAGGACGAGGAATCTGGTTTGCTTTTGAGAGAGTGGCAAGAAAAAAAGGTGTAATACCTTTTGTGCTAAGTGTTTAATAATGTCTTTTGTCAAACAAATTAACACCAGACACCTTCCCCAAAATCCAACCAAAGCTAAAAAAACGGCTGGAATATTACCTGACATGCAACCAAAATTTTAAACATTATGTATTAGTGCTTCTCATGAAAAATAATGAGAAGAAAGTAAATAGGAGGACATTTTAAAATTATTTTATTGTCTATTCTAGTGGCAGTCATCAGTACTGGTGGGGACGGTAGAAATAACGGTAGCAATATTAATATCCAAATTCCACTTATGTCTTACTTCCAAACACATACTTTAAGAAGATACATGGTGTCAATGTAACATTAATAAGAGCTCAAATATAAAAAATTCCCAAAGTGAAAGCTTTTCCACCAGTTAATTTAGATTTGCTGCCTATTTATATTTAATAAATAAAATATATATTTTGCTGCCTACTGATATAGCTGGCACTCATAAATAAAATATTGATGCAGTAGAATTTCAACATGAGGAGGGAAAGTGAATATATTTTTAAAATGTTTAAGCTATGTGAGGCAGAACAAATGTAGTTGGTAGGCTGGTTTGATTTCTTTGTATTCGGTCTCACAGCCTTACTGTTGCTGCATGCGTGGTTTATATGCCTTCAAATTGTTTGAGCTTAAATGGTCCTAAAAATTAGGAAAAGATAAAATCCAGCGAAGTAGAAAGCAGGGCTCCCAACACACACTTTATTCAATTTATTATTTTTTAATGGGTCTTCTGCAAGTGAAATATTCTGTTCGGAAGCTGCTCTGACCTTGGGTAAGCAATGTATTTTACCATCACTTTAAATCAAAGAGTATTCTCCACATGATAAATCCTAGCTGTGTCTGTAAACACCTTGCAGAATCAAGGTTTCTCCTGGCAGAAACCCCAAAGTCTCCGCACCTCCAGGAGCAAAGCTGTTCACCTTGGGAAAGGCACAGGTTTCATCTGTAATGGAGGAGCCTGTGCCAAATACATCTTCCTGCCGATCCTGGGTGAAAATGAATGGATGCCTTGTCCAAAAGTACAAGTAACTGGCCTTTTTGGGTGTAGGGGATGTTAAAAACACTGCTGGATTCTTCTGTCAGAGCCACAACTGTGCTAACAGCCTGTGCAGACTGGTTCTGGGGGGGTCACATGCTGTGTTTTTGTCTTTAAAGGATGGTAAGAGGGACTGAAGTGATTCTCTGCTGGGCTGGCTCTATCCTCTGAGTACACATGATATAATTTTGGGCCGGATGCCCAGGTGATCTGCTGAGCCTTGGATCTCTTCACAAGATCTGCATGGTCAGAGATAGGGAATGCGTTTCGTTCCAGCCTGTGGTCTCTTGTTTGCCATTTTCTGTGATGGTTCAGTAATCCTAGGAGCTAGCAATAATAATATCAAGTGTCATTATGAATGGCTTTTTTAATCATCATTATAATTCTTATTCTGAATAGCACTTAAAGCACATTTTTATCTTTTGTCGACAACAAAGTGCAGCCTCATAAATATTTAACTTGTCTGATTAAATTATCCATGCTGCAACAGATAACTGGGCACTTTAATAAGCTTAAACTGGAATCTTGGCTGTTAAAATCTCCTTGGAGAAGAGACAGAGAGCGATAAAGGTTCCCCTGGCCCGTGTGACCCTCACACCATCCAGCTCAGCAGCGGGAGATTCTTATCAAACCTGAAAGAGGCCTCAGAAATGAAGTTGATGATAATTAATAGCCATCATTGTCTGTCTTTATAGCTCCCCAGCCGATGAATGCTAGGAGAGGACAGAAAGTCTGCAAAAAAACAAAGCAGGGAGAGGTGGTGGTGGCTGTGCCTATGAAGGTGTCCTGCTGGAGACAAAGCAGAGCTGTAAAGGTAGATCAGACACTTAGACTGGGTAGATTAGATCCTTTCCTACACTGGGAGACACCTGCTCCAAGTATGTGCAGAGATTTTTAGGGCCAGAGAGGACTGTTCTGGTCTTCTCTTGAGGCACACTGAAACATGCCAGCCGTGGGATGCCACTCAACTTCGTTTCAAGCCCTCGGGCTTGCGGCTGGATGAAAGCATGTCTTTTTTAATTGAAAAATGAAACGATGATGGCAGCTGCAGTTTTTCTCTCTTTGTGTTCCTGGGCAGTGTTGAAACAGTCTCTGAGTCACCTGCTGCTGACTCCTGCGGTCGTTGCCCTCCCTCCAACAGAGGCATCTTCTATATCTCTGTCCTGGCTCATCAGCCTGAGTCACTGTGGAAGCTCTGTACAAGCACATGCACTGGGTCACAACTCCAGCAGACATCAGAGCATCTCCCAGAGCCTCTTTGAGACCCAAACTGCAATGTTTTGCCAGTTCCTCATCTGGACATGTGGCACATACCAGGTGTGCTCTGGGGTCTGGTGCAAACTCAATGCTTTGTTGAGGGAGAAAGGGGAAATCAGATGGGATGCATCTCAGAGCAGGGAAACATGAAGATGTAGGGGGATCACATCTGGGGCAGAACCTAGGACAAGGCAAGCTTGAGCAGGAAGCAAAAGAGGACCAAGGGTGGGAGAAAGAGGAATGAAGATCTGGGGCCAGGATCAAAGCTGCATAGGATGGGTTGTGCTGTGGTGATGGAGAGCCTTTGCAAGACCTTTTGTACAATAAAAAAGCATCCTCTGCAAGAGTGGATCAGCTGCCTTTGTTTGATCCCAGATCACTTGCTGCTGACTTGCAGTGAGTCATCACGCCTTTGGCTGTGCTGCTCGGCTCTTTCATATCCTGTCCAAAATTCTTGTGCCCCTCCTTGTTTCCTAATCACTTCTACTACCCACACCACACCATCTCTGCTGCGGCTCTGCCAAACAGCTGCAGTGAGTGCAACCATGAGCCAGAAGCTGGTCCCCCTCATTTTAAACAGAAATAAGTGTTTCGAGATTACTTTTTGCTAGGGAACAGCTCTGGGCAAGTGTGGACTGGGTTAAAGCAGAGAGGAAGTGAAAAATATGATTCCCATTGCAACTTGTTAGATTGAACAGTCAGCACAGAAAATTTGGAGCATAAAAGCAGGACGCATGATCTGATTTTGTCTGCAGTCCCTTTGGGACTTCACAAGAACCTGAAGCAAAATGTCCTTAACGTCCTTCAGCAGCAAAAAAATAACAATAATAATAATAATAAAGGTCTTCATGCACATCTGAGAAAAAGAAAAAATGTTTTGGTATGAATATAAAAGGAATATCAAGGTGAGAAATATAATTAATAGACTTAGTACCTCAGGGGAGAAGAAGAGTTTGTTTTGGAGCTTCGCAGGTTGGGAAGGATTTAAGTGCTAAGTGGGTTTCCGTATGTCCATGCGCACATGGATCCCTAGCTCTGTGGCTGTGCTTTTGTGTCTGTGTCTGAGAAGGAGAGTTGGCAGGACTTGTGTTACTCCATTTATACATAAAATGTATATAGGTTATTTATACATTTGATACAAAACATGGAACAAGCTGTCAAGAGCAGGTGTGGGGTATGTGTGTGTAAGAAATGCCTAATATATACTTTCTCTCTCCTTCCAACTTACACAAACACACCCAACTCTTCTGACTACGTTTCCACTCCATTTTAGGCCAAGAGCTCCCAAAGCCGCTGAGCACTCTACACCCTTCCCAGCAAATGAAACACTAACAAATAATAGCTGAAAACCCATCATCCCATAACCTCTCATTCTTATTTTTAAAAACAAACCCTTGTTTTCCACGATTTTGCTACACTCTAGTTTTTCAAAAGAGAAACTTCAAGCAAAATTGCAGGCTGAGGAGGGAACATATAACACCAAATGTAACTGTTTGTCTGGCAGGTAGTGCACAGGGCTTACCTGTTAATTAATCTTTAATGTCATTAATTGGTTGTCTGCTTGGTGGCGAGAAAAAGAGTAAACATTGTTCACAAATCAATTTAATTGTGCTGCTAACCAGCTTGTTTGCATGGGGATAAAAACAATACTGAGCACGGGGCTGACTGGACACCCAGGCTCTGCTGCAGCATATGAAAATAAAAGCGTGTGCTCCTGGTTGTGGCTATTCAGCCCACTTACAGTACAAGCACGTGTGTGGTTTTTTTCTCTCTGCAGCAGGACCTGGCGTTTTTAATTCTGTTAATTGCTGTGACAATCTCTGCACCAGCACCTGGGCACAGAGCTGGCAGGGTACAGCCAGCGCTGTTTTAGCATGAAGGATGGGTGTGATAGCATTTGCGACAGAGCCGGAACCTGGAATTTCCCATGCTGTTAGTCAACTTTCAACAGGGATAACATGCCAAAATGAGAAGGTCTCAGGATGGAGTATGAAAGATCTGTATAGCAGATACCATAGATCTCTTCTGCTGAGGTTCCTGTGTTCACATTGGTGGCTCTGCTGGGCTCCCCGCAGTCCATGGCTTTTCCTGAAGATCGAGGGAAAACCTGTGTGTTTGTGTGTGTGTCTGTAAACTGTAACTCCAGAGTGTCCCCGGGCTTCATCTTCTATTTTAACCCTTTTCCTCCTGCCAGAATTGACCTACTAGAGTTTATTTTTATGACAAATAAGCCTGAAATACCCATTAGTCAGCTAATGCCCCCTCTTCATGTCCTTAACTGCCTTTAGAAGAGCTCAAATTGTGTTATGATAATGTGACTATCTCCTGCACCAGCCCTCTAGCTGAGCTCAGAGAAAGCTGGCAAGCGAGCTGCATGGAAAAGGTTCTCTTGAGCATTCAAAATCATACCCAAGACTAAGCAAAACATCAGCCTTCCCTGCCCTGAATTTCAGAGCAACCCAAAACACCTGGTAAATCATCCTGGTAACTCAGAAAAACTGGGATTAGGACAGCAGGGAGCCTTATGATTTATCAGTGAGAGCGCAGGGAGGAGGTTATTTCAGTGGTTAAGGTTAGGAGTTGAGGTTTTGTTCTGCTTCATGCTTGTCTGTGGAATTTTATTTGCTTTGAGGAAGAAAACACCCCTTTCCCAGGAATTTATTTTGGAGTAGTGAGGCCTTTAGGTTTGTGTTACTGTGTGCTATACAAATGGCAAGGGATGAGGGCTAGCAGCAGGGTTAGGGATGAAGTTTTTAAAAGACCAGCTCTCCTGGAGGAAGAGGAGTTTGTAGGACAGTGAAGAAGGACAATTTCATGGTAACGCTGGATTCCCTGCTCAGCTCCATGCAGAACTTGCAGTGTGACCTGGGGTAAGTCTTTCTGTGGGATCAATGGTTTGATAATGCCCTGGTCATGTTTTCAGTGCGTGGTGTTCCAGAGCGCACGACGAGTGAGTGGTGCTGCTGCAGGTGGTGGCACTAGTCCTTCAGCTGCTCCAAAGGAGATGTGGTGGCATTGAAAGTGCAAAAGTCATAAATTCAAATGGTTGTTCAGTTTCTTACCTATGTTGCCAATTCTAATTTTTTTTAAGGATTTGCTAATTTAAAATATTTTGTATGTATTTGACACCGGCTGCCTTTTCTGAAGGACTTTAAAGGCTTTTTCAGTGGCTCATAAGAGACAGAATGGGCTTTGGGTTCTATCCATGAGTTTTTAACCCTTGCTAAGATGTATGGTTTGGATGTGAATTTGTGGTGCTTTGCTTCCTGCAACAGTAGAGGTTGGACCTGGCTGCTTTAAGTAGATGCAGACATTAATTCCTTCA